>NC_064626.1:617436754-617736893 GCF_023864275.1 Schistocerca cancellata | reverse complement strand
AAGGTCCATCTGTTAGTAATTTTGTGCACTTTTTTGTTTTCAGTAAAAGACCATCTCATTTCAAGCATGTGTGTCATTTTTTATCTCTCTACCTACATTATTCCGTGAAGTACTGAATTTTCGAATGTTAATGGACTTTTGGGTCACCCTTTAATTCAAAACATGAGGGAGCCCCATCCGCATTTTACCGGATGTGTATGAGAACATTTCAGCCATACTTGAACATTGGTCGTGGTAGTACAATTAATTGATTACTGTGATCACCAGACCTCACGTGATTAGATTTATGTTTATGTTACTGGATGAGGTCTGAGGTGTACAAATGACATGTGAATACGTGCGATGAACTCCATGGTCACGTCATGGACAAGGCTGCTCTCATTAGCGAACGTGCAGAGGCACTCATACAAGCTACGCAACATGTGCTTAACAGGGAATCATGTGCTCATATGGCCGGCCGGAGTGGCCGAGCGATTCTTGGCGCTACAGTCTGGAACCGCGCGACCGCTCCGGTCACAGGTTCGAATCCTGCCTCGGGCATGGATGTGTGTGATGTCCTTAGGTTTAAGTAGTTCTAAATTCTAGGGGACTGATGACCTCAGAAGTTTAGTCCCATAGTGCTCAGAGCCATTTGAACCATTTTTTTGTGCTCATGTGAAGCTTTTTGCTTCGGATGAACGTTCCTGTCATATACCTGAATACTGACCATTCCTCCTGGGACATTCTGTATATAAATAAAGCATTCCGTCATTTGAGATCAGAAATAGTACAATCGTGGTATAGACTTTTTCAGTAGGTTACGATCGATTATAATGAAATCGACGTTCGAATAGATGCGAAAATTTTAGGGACAAACTAAAATTTATAGTGTCGTTGCTCTAAAAGCTGATGCTTGACGTTAATCCACGTTTATAAAATGAAACTGTATTTATAGCTTGCTATCTTACTGAATGTGTAAAAATTATGTTTTGATTTTATACACTTTGGCTTTATGCGTGTTTTTACGTCGTTGCCATGAACAATAAAACAAAAGTGACTGCTAGAGTGCCGCTATATGACAACCTTCTCTTCAAATGGCGGGCGTCATATTTCATTTAACGCAATTTTAGAGCAATATTTTTGGCATTGCGTCTCTAAAGAAGAGACCGCGAATCAAAGCATTACCGGCCGTGTGCGCTACGAATTGAGGTTGATGGGCTATCTGCTACGGCTACTACCTAATCAGACACTGTTACTGAATCGTTAATTGCAGTTAATGGTTGGTGACTGTTGGTGATGATATTGCGAATAACGAAAGGATTGAGTAATTGCCTAATGTACAAATGGTTCAAATGGCTCTGAGCACTATGGGACTTAACATCTATGGTCATCAGTCCCCTAGAACTTAGAACTACTTAAACCTAACTAACCTAAGGACAGCACATAACACCCAGTCATTACGAGGCAGAGAAAATCCATGACCCCGCCGGGAGTCGAACCCGGAAACCCGGGCGCGGGAAGCGAGAACGCTACGGCACGACCACGAGCTGCGGACCCCAATGTACACATCTTCTCTCTGTTTCAGTGCTACAAGTTCATAAACACGAAAAACTTTTGGTGACTGAAAAGACAATACGAGCCTCTGGTCATCTTTACAAATCCATGTTCATCACAAGCGAAATCCACAAACACGGGAAGGAAGTTTAGATTCACTGAGAGTGCAGCGCTGTGCTTTCGCTCCTACTTGCCTTTAACCAGTGTCCCAATGGGCGACGAAATTGGAATTTTTAATCCAGGCGCTATAAACGGGGAGGCATTTGCATTTTTTAATCCACTGGAATGAATTTGCTGCGGACACGTACTGCATGCATAATTTATTCCGTAAGATGAGGTACATGTACGAAAGTTTTTGATACCAGCTCCGCGCTAACAACAAGTAGTTGAGAAATACATTATCCGAGCTATATTTTGGACAGTTATTATTTCTGTAATTATAATTCATTTTAACCATAATAAGTGTATAGATATTGTTTCTTAAGGTAATACTTCTTCCTTCTTAGGGTTAGGTATTTCATAAATTTGTTTTTGTTCTGAATAGTTGCGTTTCACCCTTTTGTGTAGAGAAATCTTGTAAACATTCTTTATAAATATTAGCATACTTGTAAGTTCATTTCTGTTCCAGTTTTGTGCGGTGCGGTTTTAACCGGCACAGTGTCAGCACGCTGATGTTTACAATTTGTTTTCGTATAAATGAGTGGCCCATACTACTGAAAAGAAAGTCCTCGAACAGGCTGATTTCTTTGTGCACTCAGGGGAAAGGGGACACATTTCTGAAATGCGGCAGGGGCTGGTGCTGAGTAGTAGGATATGGGGCCATACATTTATTAACCAATTTAGTATAAAATAATCCACTTTATTGCCACATTAAAAAGATGTAAAAAATCTTAGCAACTACCACCATAATTTAATTCACTAGTAACTTTTACTTCTGGAAGCAAAGCAGCTTGTGGTAGAATTTACAAACGTTCTATAATGACATCCAAAAAATGTTTTTAAGAAAAGCATCTTAAGCAAATTTTTTCCACAATATTGGCATTAAATCCACACTGGTGTTACCAACATCGTAACGTGGTGTTTAACTATACATTTCAAATTTAAGCGTTAGAAACCTACCGAAATAATTAACAGGCAATTAAAATAGATCGCATTTGATTGGGAAAACACAAGCAATTGGAGTAAATAGCCTTAAGACAATTTTACATAAAATGCAACCAGTTGATCGTGCGGACCAAGTGTCCGCGCAAGACTAAAACGACACTCAACCTGATTATCCGTCTGAGTTTTCAGGCACTCCCTTTAGTAAGGTTAACAAGGAGCAACCACTTTAGAATTAACAATTTCTTTTGCTCAACACTCTTTTAGCGGAACTCACCAAATAAAGCACACGTGTTCTCGCTCTATCCTGTAACCCGTAAATTAGTAGATAACAAGTTTAAAAAGAAGTTACAACCAATAGACAATGGAGAAAATCTGGAAAACCCACTTCGTTCGCTGAAATCGCTTTACGTACTGCCTCATTTAAATAACGCCAGTTAGCGCCGCCAAACCCAGGCAAGAGACTTCCACACAGCAAGTTTAGTAGCCAGAAGTACACAGTGAAATAACTTTGAATAGATCACTTCAAAAGCTTACAAAAACTGATTTACAAACGACAATGGATAACCATGATGGAAAGTAAGAGAACAGCCTTTTCACACAACTATAACGCAAGGGGCTATAATAATAGGCTCACCATAGCTCTCAGGGACGAGAAACAGGCCCAGGCAATGGATGCAGTCGGTTGAGCATATCCACCAGCCTCCCTCGTGTTCAGTCGTTCGGAAAGGGCTGAAGGGAAACCAGCCTGGGACCATAGTGGACAAAAACTTCTTCGGAATAAGCCAAATCCAAATATCCGTAGGTGGCCAAGAAACACACTGAAATAACTTCCTCACCGGGCAATGTCCACTGATCGTGCCCGCATCTCGTGGTCGTGCGGTAGCGTTCTCGCTTCCCACGCCCGGGTTCCCGGGTTCGATTCCCGGCGGGGTCAGGGATTTTCTCTGCCTCGTGATGGCTGGGTGTTGTGTGCTGTCCTTAGGTTAGTTAGGTTTAAGTAGTTCTAAGTTCTAGGGGACTGATGACCGTAGCAGTTAAGTCCCATAGTGCTAAGAGCCATTTGAACCATCCATTGATCCTGCCGACGTAGGACATCACGCAGCCCGCTCTGACTAACATCACAAGTGCAACAGCGAGCAAAGGGCCTTGTCGCCCACGATGTCACGGCGATAACTACCAGCTGTCGCCACACAAATCCGATCCCTCAGAGACGACAGCCGTCTCCGCGGTCGCTCTTAAATCGACCACAACGTCATTGCGCTAACCTCTGGTGGCGGAAAATCGGTCTAACTCTACCGCTGTCAGTGATGCTGCCAAACAGCGGGATCTGTCGATATTGAATCGCTCCACGATGTACTGGGCAATTCTCGTTTCACCACAGTTACCAAAGACGTGACGTCATTTTGACGTCACGCGCAATATCGACGACCGCATAGTTGGCTATCGACTTTTTGACAAGAAAGAATATGAATATTACAGTTCCTAGATTCAGTCGCGGCAACTTAAGCTGTCCTCTTACGTTCCTGCCTAACCACACCCTCGGGAAACGACACACATTCGTAAATAAAAGGGCCAAATATTTGTGACAAGGAAGAACATGAGTGTTACTGCTCCTCATTTCACTCGCAGCAATTTAAACTGTCCTCTTAGGATTTCTTCATAAGCACACACTCCAATGGCGGCAGATATTCGGAAACAAAGAGCCAATTATTTGTGTGAATTTGTGTGAATTTTATTGTTGCTCGTTTCAGTCGCAGCAATTAAAGCTGTCCTATTACGTTCCTGCATAACACCTACTCGGAAATCGCTAAATATTTATTTCATTCTTCGTTCTCAGACCAGATTGATCGTAAATAACATTGCAGAACATACTTGAATTAAGTTCATAAGAAGCCAACAGTACATGTTAACAACACTAAAATGGAAAAATAATTACTTGTAACGGGATGCGAAGCAACAACTTTCGACTCCAGAAACCGCGACGTTATTCATTACACCAGCACTTAAACACGTGTTGTTTAACTCCGGTCTCGGTTATTAAGTTCTATTTTGATGGCTTGTATCGTTGATGCGTTATTAAACGACAGTTGATGATAATGGTGATGTTTTTGTGACAAATCTTCAGTGCTCCGTGAGATTGAAACTGCATACTGCAAATTATGATACGTGTGTGTTTTATTCGTAATTTGTAAATTATTGACGCTAATAACTCACTCCTATGAGAGAACTCTTTTATGAAACCATTAACCGTCGACAATCATTAAGTGGCGTTTTATTATAGCAATAATTATAATAAATCATTCCAAGAATGAGGTGTTTTTGAAAATCTCCGGTACGCGTGCATGAAATCTTGTGAGAGGCCCGTATCGAACGCTATTGAAAGTAGACAGCCCGTCAAGCGGGTGTAGATATTGTGTGTGACGTCGAGGTGACGTCACGTATGCGGGAATTCTGAAACGAGCATTACTGCGATGTACCGGCAGGGCGAAACTTCCATTACATCATGTTTATAATTACTGCAGAGTTAATGATGTTGGGCGTGATATATTTTAGGGCGCAGCCCGAATACTCCTGCGGTCAGAAATATGGTATCGAAACCTCACAAGCCCGCAAGGGTCTGAAAAACAGTGGGACCGAAACCTCCCATTTGAATCAGGTAGCAGTTATAAATGTTATGAATACTCCAAGCAGAAAAGAAAAGCATTTGAAGTTACAGTAGAAGATGTCAAATTTTTCGCATGTATTGTATGTTTGAAAGTTTTGTCTTTTATCTCACTGAAATAAAGTCCCGCTCAAGTTCACGCGAAAATCGTGCATAAGTGAATCAATATTTTATGTTTAAAACATGGGAGGGATAGGAGAGGAGATATAGAACATGGCAGAGATACTTACATTATTGTCTATAATACAACATACAGTGTGTCAGTTTGGAATGATTCGGTCCTGTGACCTGCTTACGTACCTGGTTTCGAGAGGATTCGAAGGCTGTGCCAATATTTTAGTTTATTTTGCCTGCAGGGAATAATATTCTCAGCAACAGACTGAATGTAATATTCATGTTGCAAAAAAGCCGTAGAAAAATCCTAGAACTGTAAAATACCAACTCAAAAACAATTCAGTAGTGCAAGATTTTACAGTATTAGTGACTCATACAACAACCGGAAACAAAGGAATAATAACAGGAAGAAATGTAAGAAGTACTAAAACTACAGTTCTGGTCATTAAAATTGCTACACCACGAGATGACGTGCAACAGACGCGAAATTTAACCGACAGGAAGAAGATGCTCGCGACTGCTACGGTCGCAGGTTCGAATCCTGCTTCGGGCATGGATGTGTGTGATGTCCTTAGGTTTAAGTAGTTCTAAGTTCTAGGGGACTGATGACCACAGATGTTAAGTCCCATAGTGCTCAGAGCCATTTGAAGAAGATACTGTGATATGCAAATGATTAGCTTTTCAGAGCATTCACACAAGGTTGGCGCCGGTGGCGACACCTACAACGTGCTGACATGAGGAAAGTCTCCAACCGATTTCTCATACACAAACAGCAGTTGACCCGCGTTGCCTGGTGAAACGTTGTTGTGATGCCTCGTGTAACGAGGAGAAATGGGTACCATCACGTTTCCGACTTCGATAAAGGTCGGATTTTAGCCTATCGCGATTGCGGTTTATCGTATCGCCACATTGCTGCTCGCGTGGGTCAAGATCCATTGACTGTTAGCAAAATATGGAATCGGTGGGTTCAGGAGGGTAATACGGAACGTCGTGCTGGATCCCAACGGCCTGGTATCACTAGCAGTCGAGATGACAGGCATCTTATCCGCATGGCTGTAACGGATTGTGCAGTCACGTCTCGATCCCTGAGTCCACAGATGGGGACGTTTGCAAGACAACAGCCATCTGCATGAACAGTTCGACGACGTTTGCAGCAGCATGGGCTATCAGCTCGGAGACCACGGCTCCAGACAGACAGCAGCGCCTCCGATGGTGTACTCAACGACGAACCTGGGTGCACGAATGGCAAACCGTCATTTTTTCGGATGAATGTAGGTTCTGTTTACAGCATCATTATGGTCGCATCCGCGTTTGGCGACATTGCGGTGAACGCACATTGGAAGCGTGTATTCGTCACCGCCATACTGGCGTATCACCCGGCGTGATGGTATGGGGTGCCATTGGTTACACGTCCCGGTCACCACTTGTTCGCATTGACGGCACTTTGAACAGTGGACGTTACATTTCAGATGTGTTACGAACCTTCATTCGATCCCTGCGAAACCCTACATTTCAGCAGGATGATGCACGATCGCATGTTGCAGGTCCTGTACGGGCCTTTCTGGATACCGAAAATTTTCGACTGCTGTCCTGGCCAGCACATTCTCCATATGTCTCACCAATTGAAAACGTCTGGTTAATGGTGGCGGAGCAACTGGCTCGTCACAATACGCCAGGACTGTGGTATCGTGTTGAAGCTGCATGGGCAGCTTCACCTGTACACGCCATCCAAGCTCTGTTTGACTGAATGCCCAGGCGTATCAAGGCCATTATTACGGCCAGAGATGATTGTTCTGGGTACTGATTTCTCGGGATCTATTCACCCCAATTGCGTGAAAATTTAATCACATGTCAGTTCTAGTGTAATATATTTGTTCAATGAATACCCGTGTATCATTTGCAATTTTTCTTGGTGTAGCAATTTTAATGGCCAGTAGTGTGTACACAACAAATCCAGAAATTTGAGAAAATTGTGTTGGTAACTTTTTGAATTGATCTTTCGAAATCGTCTCGTCTCGTTTTGCTGTACTGATCTTGAGTATACAGGAGATGCCACTATCATCAAATACGTTTTTTTTTAATTTGTCTGCCATCTTACCTAATAGGAACACGAGATGCTAAGGCTTTTCCTGTACCTGATAAATAATCAAAAACTCTGCGACTAACGCCATAAGACGGTGCGTCACACAGCAGCCGTTGTGTCACCGTCTGCCGTGCAGCGCCACACGGACACGGTATGGGGGAGCGCGGTGTCAGCACAGGGCTGTCCCAATAGTTGTCGGCTTCCCAAGCTGATCTGCTACTCCTCTCTCAAGTAGCCTTGCAGTTGGCGTCACGAGGCCGAGGGCATCGAGTTCCAGCCTTCCCATCAAGGGACAAATCCCTGGCAGTACCGGGAATTGAACCCGGATCGTCCGCGTGGCGTTCCGACGCAGTGGCCTCTCTGCTACGGAAGCGACCAGCTGGTAAATAGCTCACTAAAAAAGTGGAACGAAAACCACGCAAAATTCCTTACCGTCTGAATAATGTACAATGAAACCAAGGCAAACATGGACAGGCCGGCAGCGGTGGCCGAGCGGTTCTAGGCGCTTCAGTCCGGAACCGCGCGACTGCTACGGTCACAGGTTCGGATCCTGCCTCGGGCATGGATGCGTGTGATGTCCTTAGGTTAGTTAGGTTTAAGTAGTTCTAAGTTTTAGGGGACTGATCACCTCAGATGTTAAGTTCCACAGTGCTCAGTGTGTGTGTTGGGGCTTATGGGCGCTCAACGTCGAGGTCATCAGCGCCCTGACACGCATTAAAGGGAACGAAAGTGGACAGGCCTAATAAAACTGAAACACATACGCAAAGAAAGCAGGAAAAGAAGGAAAATGCGACATAAGAAAGTAGAAGGTAAGGAAAGGGAAAACGTAGCAACAAGAATGCCACAGTAAATTGTCATTGGCTGGCCACTTACATAAAATATGGGCGAGATTCTCCTCACTCGGCTTCGGATAGGGCACAGCCCTATGACACATGGCTTCCTACTCCGGTGGGAGGACCCTCCAATCTGTGGTGCTTGTGGCGTCCAGGTCATTGTGAGCCACGTTTTATAGGATTGCATTTTTTTTTCTGACCAGCGGACCTGCCATGTCTTTTAGGCAACATTCGGAAGAATGTGGTTAAAGTTTTAAAGTTCTGTGCCACGTCAAATGTTTTTACAAAGATTTTAGGGAGAGGACCTTAATTTGCTCACTGTGTCACAGTGCTCAGAGCCATTTGGTTTGAAACATGGACAGACCATGGAATTTCTTGATAAAGTTCGCTTTATCGACACTTTTCTACAATTCATTGCGTGACGTCTTGTTTTGTCTCGGCTCGATAGTGATGGTTGTCCCAGTCGAGATGACCTGAAACGGCATCCGTCGATCACGACAACGCCAATCTGTAACTATCATAAAAACAAACTTCTCGCGCGGTTTGGTTATTTTTCAGATACTATATCTCAAAACTGATCTCAACGGCTCGATGGAGTAGAACTCCGGGGTGTATGCACCGCCCTTGCTTGTAATTAAGGCAATGGTGTTCGATATCTATCGATCTTCTCCACTTACACGAGGTGCATTCAAGTTCTATGGCCTCCGATTTTGTTTCTAATTAACTACTCACCCGAAATCGATGAAACTGGCGTTACTTCTCGACGTAATCGCCCTGCAGACGTACACATTTTTCACAACGCTGACGCCATGATTCCATGGCAGCGGCGAAGGCTTCTTTAGGAGTCTGTTTTGACCACTGGAAAATCTCCGAGGCAATAGCAGCACGGCTGGTGAATGTGCGGCCACGGAGAGTGTCTTTCATTGTTGGAAAAAGCCAAAAGTCACTAGGAGCCAGGTCAGGTGAGTAGGGGGCATGAGGAATCACTTCAAAGTTGTTATCACGAAGAAACTGTTGCGTAACGTTAGCTCGATGTGCGGGTGCGTTGTCTTGGTGAAACAGCACACGCTCAGCCCTTCCCGGACGTTTTTGTTGCAGTGCAGGAAGGAATTTGTTCTTCAAAACATTTTCGTAGGATGCACCTGTTACCGTAGTGCCCTTTGGAACGGAATGGGTAAGGATTACGCCCTCGCTGTCCCAGAACATGGACACCATCAGTTTTTCAGCACTGGCGGTTACCCAAAATATTTTTGGTGGCGGTGAATCTGTGTGCTTCCATTGAGCTGACTGGCGCTTTGTTTCTGGATTGAAAAATGGCATCCACGTCTCATCCATTGTCACAACCGATGAAAAGAAAGTCCAATTCATGTTATCGTTGCGCGTCAACGTTGCTTGGCAACATGCCACACGGGCAGCCATATGGTCGTCCGTCAGCATTCGTGGCACCCACCTGGATGACACTTCTCGCATTTTCAGGTCGTCATGCAGAATTGTGTGCACAGAACCCACAGAAATGCCAACTCTGGAGGCGATCTGTTCAACAGTCATTCGGCGATCCCCCAAACAATTCTCTCCACTTTCTCGATCGTGTCGTCAGACCGGCTTGTGCGAGCCCGAGGTTGTTTTGGTTTGTTGTCACACGATGTTCTGCCTTCATGAAACTGTCGCACCCACAAACGCACTTTCGACACATCCATAACTCCATCACCACATGTCTCCTTCAACTGTCGATGAATTTCAATTGGTTTCACAAAACGCAAATTCAGAAAACGAATGATTGCACGCTGTTCAAGTAAGGAAAACGTCGCTGTTTTAAGTATTTAAAACAGTTCTTATTCTCGCCGCTGGTGGTAAAATTCCATCTGCCTTACGGTGCTGCCATCTCTGGGACGTATTGACAATGAACGCGGCCTCATTTTAAAACAATGCGCATGTTTCTATCTCTTTCCAGTCCGGAGAAATAAAATCGGAGGTCTTAGAACTTGAATGCACCTCGTACATATAGCGACTGGACCAGTCGATAACGCGATGATTCCCTTGATCCAAAATGATAATCAAAAGACCTTTGGGTGTTCACGACAGACTTTTCAGTTTGCGCGAACTTGCTGACTGTAGTTCTTATTCCCGGTTTGAAAATGGGTATCAAACGTTGAAAATACAGTGTCTTGAAACATCAAAAAAATGTTCAAATGTGTGTGAAATCTTATGGGACTTAACTGCTAAGATCATCAGTCCCTAAGCTCACACACTACTTAACCTAAATCATCCTATGGACAAACACACACACCCAATCCCGGGGGAGGACTCGAAGCTCCGCCGGGACCAGCCCCACAGTCCATGACTGCAGAGCGTTAGACCGCGCGGCTTGAATCTTCAATCCATCACCCAAGCCGATGTCACATCATGATTCTTGCGAGGATACTGAGTTGTTAATTATTATTCTATCGTCAAGGCGTCGCTACGTCGCGTATTCAACAACTACACGACGAAATTCCAGAGATAACAGACCTTTGAGCAATGTTCAGAATGCGTCGTATTTGGGTGTAAACTTATTGCTGTTTACAGTTAAATTGTCACTAAATCACTTTTCACTTTTATGTTATCCGAAGAATCAGTTAATTCCACAAATAGAATTTCAATGTCCATTAAATGATGTATGCGACACTAAGAATTAAAGTTCAATTAGAGTTTATTGTTCTTCGTAATTACTTGTCCCTACACTGGGCACACACCGATTTTTCATTCAGGGAATTGCGTCTGTTAGCATTGGCAATTCTGATTTTGACGATAGCTTCTGACAACACGGCACAATTGTAAGTTTTTCGTGATTGCGTTTATCTGTTGCCTACTCAAGTCTAATAATTGAGTTTATGTCGGCGATCAGTCTCTGTCTGCGTCCTTTGATGTACGTGACTCTTAATATGACGAAGGCTAAGTCCCATCACAAATCAGCAATCACACGAGCTATTTTTTGTCACATATATCAACCATCCCGTTACCTGTCTAAAAGGTAAAGATGATTTTACTTCAGTCTGACTTCTGACCAATATTTCCAACCGTGAAACTTTTAAACTTTAGATCGGTTTTAAAACAATCTAGTAGCACTTAACATGCGTACTACTGTTCCAGAATACAAGCGAGTAGTGAAGTTAACACCCGCATTGTCAAGTTACATTGTAGTCACAGCGAACTTTTACAGCTCGATGCAGCTACAACTCTCTTCTAGGATAAATGTTATCTTTGGTCAATTTCTGCTCTGGGCTTTAACCTTCGTCAATAATAATTTTTGAATTCTTTCTTTAAAGTTTCTGTTTTGTATCATATGGTATTCTTTCATTCAGTCCTTCCTTTATCACAAACATTAGTATTTACATAATACTTCTGTTAATCAAACTGTCAGGGGTGTAAATTTTGTTGCCAGTAGCTGTCATCACTGTCAGGATGACTGATTTTTCTATTTCTTTTTGCAACAAAAGGGTGTTTATTATGGGTTCTATAATTGCGGTGTTAAAACTGTCACTAACTAATTTAAGTATTCGTAGTTTTGTTCTTTTGCCCAACATCATCTTCCAACGTTTCTTTCTGTCTCCTTGATGCTTTTCAGTTCCATTTTCCGTTTGTAAAACTAACGTTTCTAGCGCATGTTTGCATTATGACCGAATAATAGTCTCCTAATATTGTTCTACATTTCTTAAGTGATATTTTTGCTGTTATATTGCTTATCAGTATGTATCTATTTTACATAATTTTGATATGCCACCTTAGTTTTTCCATTCTTGAGGCTGCATGATTTCTTATCACTCGTTTTACGGGTTGTTAATCACTACTTCACACACATTTCTCCACGTACTGAAACTGTTAGATTACTGCTAACATAGTTTTCTTCGGTCACGGGAGGAGGGAAAGCAAATTATGAAGAGGAGTACGGGATGAGGACAACAGCATGAGAGTATAATAAAGGAATAATTTAATAAAGGAATAAACTGAATCCAGTGCAGGAGCGGGCATTGGTATGTATAGCACCAAAGTGGAAACTTCATTTAAGCCAACTTTGTCAACTTTCCAGAGTCTTCTTTTTTCAACCACTCTTCTTAAATGAGTCATTCAGTATAATGGCGTATTCTAAAGGATCTCGTTGGAAGACGAGCTGAAGAGAGAGAGAGAGAGAGAGAGAGAGAGAGAGAGAGAGAGAGAGAAAGAGAGAGAGAGAGAGAACAGACCATTATCCACGTAAATGAATCCCGTGAAATTACATGACCGTGCAGTCTCTTAACCGGGAATGCGGAACGTCGATTAGCGTACCCAGTTCAGATCACGCAGTGACTGTTAAAGCGGAAGCCAAATGAAAACTAAGAGCATGTCATTTCTGAAGAGGTGAAATTAAGCATCGAATACAGAAGAGCAGGATTAAATGCGCAAAGGCAACTGCGAAATTTTTCTCACATTTGACTGTGGTCCTGTCCTCTTTAAGGGTACTTCATACTTATAAATTCGTCTGCGACTGATGGAGGTACTCACAAGCAGAATCACTGTTTCCTGTTAGCTACGTGAACATTGACACTGATCCAGTACTTAGCAGATTCTTTTCGTTCACAAATAACTTAACACTGTAATAGTTAGCTCACAAGTCAGGGGAAATACGCTGCTAGAATATGGAAAATGCAAAAAAAAAAAGGTTCAAATGGCTTTGAGCACTATGGGACTTAACATCTATGGTCATCAGTCCCCTAGAACTTAGAACTACTTCAACCTAACTAACCCAAGGACATCACACAACACCCAGTCATCACGAGGCAGAGAAAATCCCTGACCCCGCCAGGAATCGAACCCGGGAACCCGTGCGTGGGAAGCGAGGACGCTACCGCACGACCATGGAAAATGCACACGCTGAAGAAATCGTGATGTAGCTGTTGTACACTGTGTCTGATTATGTTCACACGACCGTCCATCTCTCATCGTCCACCAAAATTTCCAGTATGTGTAGTAGAGTTACCTTGCCAAAACGCAGTCTTAGAGTCACAGGTGTCTCACTTTGGGAGTTAGTGTTCCGCACTGTGTTTCTACAGTTGGCTGGCTCAGTTGGTGAAATGAGGCTGCCAGAGCAGCTGATGGAAACAGACGCTCTCTCTTGACCTATCGCATACCTCATCAGTAATGGAAAAGACCGTTGATGATCACCAGAGACATTGTCGAGTGGGCAAGAAGTGTGTGCAGCTAGGAGCAAATCTGATGTAGCAAGTGCTACGGAGTGGGCTGTGGCTGTCTTGCTTACCTGCCACACATTTCAGTCTCCTCAGCCATCCCAGAATCTAGGGACACTGTAGCTCATGGCTTCTCTGACCATAATGTACCGGGTACGTCCTCACACGCAATCATAGGGGCCACTCCCATAGAGGATGCAGAATTCCATAATGAACACTACTGACGTCAAGATAGACTCTGTTCTAAGCACATCTTCACGACATCCCATCCTCCAGTTGCGTTCTAAGCTGCACTAGATGACACTGGCTGTGTGGCTATGGAGTGTGGGAGGGGGCGTGGCGAGCAGCAGCCTTCCACTTGCAGTATGCTCTAGTATCGTGTAATTTACCCTGATGTGTTAACAGATGTGCCACCATCCTGTCCTTCTTCTGTGTAAGTGTTTTCTATATATTCCTTTCCTGGTTGTTTCTACGCAGAATCTCCTCATTTCTTACCATATCAGTCAACGTAATTTTCGACACTTGGTTGCACCACATCCCAAATGCTTGGATTTTCTTCTGCTCTGATTGTCTCACAGTCACTGTCTGTATGATAGAGATCATCATGCAACGCATGATGTCGAGGGCACATCCGACGAGGAACTGTACATTACTCTTGCGGCCTGGCACATTGTAACTTACTCTATTACTGATGCGAATAACGTCATTCGCATAGTTATTTATCGAAGTTTGACCTGGGCTTTCCAACCCTGTCCCTCGTCCTTGAAAATTTTATTACAAGTGGTAAACAGCCAAATAACATAACAAATTCACTACAACTTAATGGAAATGCCCGTGTTTTTTAATTATATTATCTCTGAAATGTCCTGTAAATTAAATAATGTGATCGACGAAGAAAAAACTATAGATTAAATAGTAAGCGGTACAGGGATTCGAACAGCCCCCTCTTCCATTACGTTCTTGCATGTGAAAGCTAACTGTTAAATCACAGTGACTCCTTCCACCGTGTACCTTCGCATAAATACATAAGTTAGTCTACATAAAACAAGCGTAAAACTTCGCTTGCGATTTTCTCGGAATTGCCAGAGTAGTGCGCCTTCCTACTTACATATTACGTTGTTTTAATGGCCCGCTAATGGTGTACAAAGTTTGAAGAAAATCCGTGATCCGAACTCGTGCCCTCCCCTTGTCAGTTTCTTCTCGTTTCTGCTACTTTTCATTTCTTTCGTCTTCCTTCGAGTTACTCTCTTCCCATATTCTTTACTCATTAGCCTGTTAATTCTACTCAAAAAATCCTGTAATTATTCACTTTCACTGAGCATAGCAAGGTCATAAGCAAATCTTAACACTGATATACTTTCACTTTGAATTTTAATCCCACTCTTGAATCTTTCTTTCATCTTCATCATTGCTTCTTCAATGTACACTGAACAGCAAGTGTGAAATGCTACATCCACGAATTACACAGTTTCCAATCCGTGCAGTTCGTTCTTGGTCTTCTAGTATTACTGTTGCCTCTTGGTTCCCGTACATGTTGTATATTACTCGTCTTTCCCTACATCTTAGCCATATTATATTAAGGATTTCGAACATCTTGCGCAATTTGGCACTGGCGAACGCTTTTTCGAGGTTGATAGATCCTATGAACGTGTTTTAATTTTTCTTCAGTCCTGCTTCCATTATCAACATCAACGTCAGAACTGCCTTTCCTAAAGCCAAATTGATCGTCGACTAACATGTTACGACGCAAAGTCAAAGCACCGGCACGCCGGACAAGAACGACAGGGGAGTTTAGGCTGCTAGAAGAAGTCAGCCAATCGCACGCTGACCGGACCTCCTTCCAGGACGACAAGGCGACAGCAGCGGCCCCTACGTGAAGAGGCCATAAACGCTGCGACCGACTGGTGACGGCCCATTCCACTGCTCGCCTCACTGCGGCTCACTTCGTTGTTGTCGCTGTTGCCGCTGGTGTACTTCGCAGACAAGGCTGGACGTGGCAAGGGAGGCGAAGCCAAAGGGAAGTCAAGATCTCACCTTCTCGCCGTCCTACTGCAGCACCTGACCGACGAAGTGCGAAGCGGAAAGAAGAGCGAGAAGAAGAAGAAGAAGAAGAGGAGGAGGAGGAGGAGGAGGAGGAGGAAGAAGAAGGAGACGCAGCAGTGCTACAAGGGCCAACAGCTTGGCCATGTAGCAAAGTCCTGTGGCAACATGGTCGCGTGTATGAAGTGTGCAAAGGCACACGGCACACGCGACTGCAATAAGCCGCTGGATGGTGCTCCAAAGTGCGTCATCTATGGTGGCGCACACGCTGAAAATCATCGTCGCTGCAGCTATATCAAGAATTGGAGAAAGCAGAAAAAGAAGACCGAGGCCGTTAAACCTGAAGAGGTGGTCCAACAAGACAAGGCGGCCGCTACGCCTCCTATCCAAGAAGGGGAAGCGGGCCGGGCTGCCGCGAACAAGACGACGACGACGACAACGACGTTTCTGTGAATTATTACGGAAAGTCACTGACGAGGCCGTCGCCGCGCTCACATCCACCATGGCGGACGAAAGGGAGGCCCTGAGGGCAAACTAGAAGAGGCACACTGTCAGGTGTGGGAACTGACGGAAGCACTGACCCCTCGCGTCTCGCAAGGGAGACGCTCCGACTCCCACCAGGAAGGGAGTAGACGCGGAGACCCTGTCGACCGTCTCCCTGGCCGACGCGGAACCGCAGGCTGCTGGAGAGGTGGTCGAGGAGACGGAGGAGGCGGCACAGCAGCTGGAAGAAGAGGACGAAGAAGCAGCACAAGTCGATGCTTAAGTTGCAGAAGAGGCTGCCGTCCACTACGACTACCTGCCGCTGCCAGACAACCCGAAAGCCGCGAAGATTTTGATGGACATGTTGGTGGGTGCGAGATGGTTCGTACCCGCACCACTTCCACCTATATCCCTTCACCCCTCCCAATACTCCTAAACCCTCCCTCCTCCAACAACCATACGATTTCGGAAGGGCAGCAGTAAACATGCACAACATCGTTTCCAAGAAAGACCTAGCCCTGATCAACTCTTATCCCACCTTCACGCCTCGGGATTGGCAACACATTATAGATGCGGCTCCAAGAGCGAGGACTAAGAAGAAAAACCGCTAATCCAACTAGCACAACCAGTTATCTTACCTCACTCATAAAAGTTCAGTCCTTCCCCTAGTCCCAGAGAATAATACTCACCCCATCACTTTTGGAGTAAATGTCTAATGACAAAGAATCCACATTTAGGCAATCTCTGGGAGGCTGTCAGTCATAGAGAGCAAAGAAAGGCGACGGCCCATTTCAGTAGCAGCTTCAAGATTAGTGACTTCGATATCAGCGTCAAAAATAGTCACTTCGCTTGTACTCTCTATGTGGCACTTACTTCGGATTATCTATACTGAAGAACATTGATTATTTTGTATGTCGCCTTTGCTTGCGACACGTCTGTGTAATTGCCAAAGTTAAATACTGTAATTTTCTTCTAGTAACAAAACTCATTAATGCGACTGGTTTGATTGTTTGTCAAGCGATCCTACACAACAGATCCTCAATTTTTTTCCGTTCTTCTGTATATTATTCTTGTCAGCAACTTAGACACATGGGCTGTTAAGGTGATGGTGTGATCTCGAACTTGTCGGTTTTTACAGTACTGGGAATTGGCTGGATGGTATTTTTCTGAAAGTCAGATAGTATATCGCCAGCCTCATATATTCTCCACACCAACGCAAATAATAGTTTTGTTGCCACTGCCCCCAATGAGTTTAGAAATTACGATGGAATGTTATCCATCCCTTCTGACTTATTTGATTGTAGGTATTCTAAAGCTCTTGTAAATTCTGATTCTAATACTGGATCACCTGTCTCTTCCGTGTCGTCTCTTGGTTCTTTTTCTGTCACATCATCAGATAAGTCCTTCCGGTTATAGAGGCTCTCAGTTTCTCTTTCCACCTATCCGCTGTCCCACTCCATTTAACACAGGAATTCTCATTGCATCCTTAATATTAACCCATGTAAAACCCACGAGGAAGAGTCAAATCGGAATAAGTTAACCTCGACAAGATAATGCAGTAATTTTTAATATCTAAATATGTGATTCCTGTATTTAATTGCATGCACTGCTAAATGAGAAGCAAGCTGTACAGCATGGGGAATGAGGAAAGTGAGGTAGGACCATTAACTGCCGAGAGTCAGTGCCTCGCCCCCATTCCCAGTATAGCCACGCGCCCCATGGGAAGGAACCCACCAGACAGATATGAGAGTCAGGCTGGGCTGTGTTTTGAAAAGAGGCTGTCCTGTTGCCGACCGACCGAAGTCGTACAATGTGTGTATTACATCTCCAGCGTATGCGGGGACAACAGAGAACGGTTTTAGCGGGTTGGGTGGTCACAGGATGCGTGCCGTTTAACGACGGACTCCGGGAGGAACTACCATTGTGGAGAAAAACAATGGGCAGTCAAAATTAGCCGAAAAACACAGACTGTTAAGATAACGTCTAAGAAGGCGAAATAGGAACACAACGTTTAGTGAACCTTTGAAGCTCTTGGAATGCCGACACCTCGCGTAGGTGTCACAAAACCAAATAGTTTGACAAATGTGTTAACCAAATTCATTGATTCACATAATAATTTAGGAGTGTGAGTAAGGAGTGTGACTGTGCTTACAGAGCACAAGAAAGTAGGCAGCGAGGAAGTGATTTTGATACAAAGAAACCAAAAATGGTTCAAATGGCTCTTAGCACTATCGGACTTAACATCTGAGGTCATCAGTCTCCTAGACTTAGAACTACTTAAACCTGACTAACCTAAGGACACCACACACATCCATGCCCGGTGCAGGATTTGAACCTGCGACCGTAGCAGCAGCGCCGTTCCGGACTGAAGCGTCTAGAACCGCTCGGTCACAGCGGCTGGCTGATACAATTCGTAGCACTAAGAGTATCAGCTTCCATAACTGGTTAACCACCTGAAACGCGTAGGACCAAGACTTTCGGTTTTCCTACCTGGTTAACCACCTGAAAAGCGAGTAAGATGGGGGGGGGGGGGAGGACATCATGATTTAGGTTTTCTGTGATTTCCCTAAATCGCTTCAGGCAAATGCAGGGATGGTTCCTTTGAAAGAGCACGGCCGATTTCCTTCCCCATCCTCCCCTAATTCGGTGGGACCGATGACATCGCTGTTTGGTCCCTTCTTCCCAAATCAACCAAACTTACAGATCAGCACTCACACGAATTATTATTCAAACAACCTCAAATTTCACAACACTGAAAAATGTAGAAGACGGAATTTTCCTTGTGGGAAGGGCTCTGCAGAGAATTACTCGACAGGCAGACTTGTTGCTTGAGGTCAGACATTTTAGGCTGGAGACTTTGGGGGCAAATTTCTTCCGAGGCTGGTTTCTTGATGGGTAGGCTTCATTTCGAGACGACTTCTCCAGGCTGGTCTGGGACAAGATGCTCTCATCTGGCTCAGTTTAAATTAGACTCACATAGTGAGGGGTTGTTGGTACAAGGCGAATGACTGTTCTTGTAGCTACTTGAGCCTACACTTGCAGACTGTGAGTACGCGATATCCAGCTGCAACAGTGAAGCGAACTACACGGAAAGACGAATTATTAATAATGATATTCAGCAATGTGAAGCTTCATTCTGAAGACTTGTTTGCACTTGGAGGTTCAACATGCTTTCAACTCTGGTAAATATCCATATCCTTCTGCAGTATTCTCTGTCTTCATGCACTAATCTCCGGCAATCTTCGTACAGCTCCCAGAAGTGTAAATGGTTTTTACAGCTACGCATTCACTTGAATCACTTTAAAGAGGCCTTGTCCAGGTTTGTCAATAAATTAGCTTACGACTTTCAATGATTGTTTAACCAACTATATATTGTGAATACATAAACTGAGCACATTGATTTATTTGGTCTAATTGCGTTGTCAGATGAATCCTCTTATCGTTGTTTTATTGGGTTATGATTTACTTATGTCACAAATACAGGGCTAATTTAAGATTTTTAAAGGTTCCTATCAAAGCATGTACTGGCATCAGTTCTGACAGGTTGTCAGAGATCATCTTGCATCGATTCTGCTGTAGCCCTGTTGTCAGCAAAGATTTCCTGATAATTCTTGATGAAAACCTACACCTTATTGGTACTTAGTTCTCATGCGATCACGAGTTGGTACGGACTTCAGTCTCCACTGTGGAGTATCAGAACGACGAACAAGTTCTGCTTCCTAGGAGCACCTGCACTAACACTAACCAAAATCCGGACTGTGAGAGAAATGCTTCTTATATTCCTCATACACATACAATATTTACTATATCTCAATGGACGACGGAACTGCACTTGGTCCCTCTCACCCGCAAGTAAAACAAAGCGGAAGTATTTCCGTTTATAGGTAATACCAAACGACCGCGTTCCAAGAAAGGATCTAACCCTATGACAAAAATATGTTTTGGGGTTCGATGCGATACGATTGTGCTTTATGATTCGGTCTTCCTGGTGCAAATCCAATATAAACTTCGTGGAATGCAGCTTAGCTTTTGTGTCCTCGGAGTCTTTTTTCGCGACGGCATTCATGAATAAAATGTTCTCGGTTTTCAGGCCGCGTCAATTCGAATAAAATCATCGAGCTTTCGATGACCATCTCTGCCATTGTCGTCAGGAGTTCAGTCAGTGAACTCCTGACGACGACGGCGGAGATGGTCATCGAAAGCTCGAGGATTTTGTTCGAATTGACGCGGCTTGAGAACCGAGAAAGCTTAGATTTTGTCATTTGACTGTAATTATCCCCTTTACGATGGCACAGTATGGAGAGTTAAACTAAAACATTATTGTGTGTGTGTGTGTGTGTGTGTGTGTGTGTGTGTGTGTGTGTGTGTGTGTGTGTGTGTGTTGGGGCTTATGGGCGCTCAACGTCGAGGTCATCAGCGCCCTGACACACATTAAAGGGAACGAATGTGGAAAGACCTAATTAAACTGAAACACACATGCAAAAAACATGCAGGAAAAGAAGGAAAATGCTACATAAGACAGTAGAACGTAAGGAAAGGGAAAACGTAGCAACAAGAATGCCACAGTAAATTGTCATTGGCTGGCCACTTACATAAAATATGGGTGAGCTTGTCACACAGTGAGCAAATTAAGATCCTCTCCCTAAAATCTTTGTAAAAACATTTGACATGGCATAGAACTTTAAAACTTTGATCACATTCGTCCGAGTGTTGCTTAAAGAGATGGTAGGTCCGCTGGCAAGTCAGCCGCGGCCCGCTGGTCAGAAAATAAAACGCAATCCAATAAAACGTGACCCACAGTGACCTGGACGCCACGAGCACCACACATTGGAGGGTCCTCCCGCCGGAGCAGGAAGCCATGCGTCATAGGGCTGTGGCCAATCCGAAGCCGAGTGAGGAGAATCTCGTCCCGTCGACGGGGCTGAAAGGAAGTACACCACACACGCGTTGTGGTCTTGACTATACGGAGCTTATTGTCAGTCACTTCCAGCCACTCATCCTCCCACCGACGCATGACTCAGTGAGCTCAACAGCGAGGTGAGTGCGTGCAGGGGTATAGCACACTGAGATACTTGCGGATCGAGACACGCCTACTTGGTTGCGAGATCTGCCGTTTCATTCCCAGCAATGCCGACATGCCCCGGAACCCAGCAGAAAGCCACCACCTTCCCCAATCGCTGTAGGTGGAGGAGGGCATCCTGGATGGACTGGACTATTTTATCTACTCGATACAAACGTTGCAAAGAGTAAAGGGCATTTAATGAATCGGAACAGACAAGAAATTTAGGACAGGAATAATGTCTCATCTGCTCCAGTTCCCCCAAAATCGCAGACAATTCTGCATCAAAGACAGTAAAAGTCTGAGGCAGTCGGACCTTGGGGACACGATCCGGAAAAACAACAGAGCAACCAACGGAATCCCCTTGTTTCGACCCATCCGTAAAAACAGCTACATAGTCGTGGTGCTCAGATAAAATGGCAGAAAACGCTGCATTAAAAACGGTTGCAGGAGTGCAATCTCTCTTGTACTGCAATAAATCTAAAGTCACTCCGGGCCTCTTCAGTAACCAGGGTGGCAGGCGGTTAAAACCCAGGATTTGGGGTTGCACAGACTCTACACCGAGGGATAGTGTGAAAGCCGGCCGGAGTGCCGAGCGGTTCTAGGCGCTTTTGTCTGGAACCGCGCGACCGCTACGGTCGCAGGTTCGAATCCTGCCTCGGGCATAGATGTATGTGATGTCCTTAGGTTAGTTATGTTTCAGTAGTTCTAAGTTCTAGGGGACTGATGACCTCAGCTGTTAAGTCCCATAGTGCTCACAGCCATTTTTTTTTTGATAGTGTGAGAGACGCGAAAACTTATTTTTCCATAGCTGGCAAGCTGTTTATGAATACCGATATGTGCGGTCCATTTACGTTTCTGTAAGTTGTATCTAACTTTGCTTTCTACTAATAACGAATACTGTTTCAGTAAGCTCGTTTGTCCTTTCCTTCTAACGAAACTAAATTTTGATACCTTTAATGACAAAATTACTGTTGTAAGTGTGGTTTAATTTTGTTGTACACCAATATTTGGTTGTACACGAATACTCAGGCACTCCCAGTGGTTAGGACCAACCTAGGAAAGACGGGCAACAGAGATAGCGCAACATTAAAGTGAATTAGCCTGAAGAGGGACGGGGTACATGTAGAGATTACATTCACCGATAGTACGGCGAGAGCTGCTGCGCCGGGGGTCAGCGGCCACGCCCTGGCGCCGCCTGCCAAACTGAATCGGATAATGCGGGGCCAGACCTGAGCCGACCCAAGGGGGGCGGCCGGCGTGCGCTGCCTCCCCGCACCACACCGCACCACACCCACCCTCCTCCGCAGCGGGCTCCGGCAGCAGTCGTAAACAGCACCACCCGGCGACTGCAGGGAACACTCCAGTCCTGTAAGGTCCCGGCTGCCGAGCGGTGCCGGAGACGATGGTGTTAGGGGGTACACGAAAACTGAAGGGCATTACGTCGAAACGCAGTGACGGCACCACCTGAGAACAGAAAACAACGTTCAGTATGAACAGGAAGCGTGGCCATTTAGCACTTAAAATGTACACACTACGATCTGTGCACCTCCATACGAGGTGCATTCAAGTTCTAAGGCCTCCGATTTTTTTTCTCCGGACTGGAAAGAGATAGAAACATGCGCATTGTTTTAAAATGAGGCCGCGTTCATTGTCAATACGTCCCAGAGATGGCAGCACGGTACGACAGATGGAATTTTACCGCCATCGGCGAGAACGATAACTGTTTTAAATACTTAAAATGGCGACGTTTTCCTTACTTGAACAGTGTGCAATCACTCGTTTTCTGAATTTGCGTGGTGTGAAACCAATTGATATTCATCGACAGTTGAAGGAGACATGTGGTGATGGAGTTATGGATGTGTCGAAAGTGAGTTCGTGGGTGCGACAGTTTAATGAAGGCAGAACATCGTGTGACAACAAACCGAAACAACCTCGGGCTCGCACAAGCCGGTCTGACGACATGATCGAGAAAGTGGAGAGAATTGATTGTTTTGGGGGATCGCCGAATGGCTGTTGTACAGATCGCCTCCAGAGTTGGCATTTCTGTGGGTTCTGTGCATACAATCCTGCATGACGACCTGAAAATGCGAAAAGTGTCATCCAGGTGAGTGCCACGAATGCTGACGGACGACCACATGGCTGCCCGTGTGGCATGTTGTCAAGCAATGTTGACGCACAACGACAGCATGAATGGGACTTTCTTTTTGTCGGTTGTGACAATGGATGAGACGTGGATGCCATTTTTCAATCCAGAAACAAAGCGCCAGTCAGCTCAATGGAAGCACAAAGATTCACCGCCACCAAAAATATTTTGGGTAACCGCCAGTGCTGAAAAACTGATGGTGTCCATGTTCTGGGACAGTGAGGGCGTAATCCTTACCCATTGCGTTTCAAAGGGCACTACGGTAACAGGTGCATCCTACGAAAATGTTTTGAAGAACAAATTCCTTCCTGCACTGCAACAAAAACGTCCGGGAAGGGCTGCGCGTGTGCTGTTCACCAAGACAACGCACACGCACATCGAGCTAACGTTACGCAACAGTTTCTTCGTGATAACAATTTTGAAGTGATTCCTCATGCTCCCTACTCACCTGACCTGGCTCCTAGTGACTTTTGGCTGTTTCCAACAATGAAAGACACTCTCCGTGGCCGCACATTCACCAGCCGTGCTGCTATTGCCTCAGCGATTTTCCAGTGGTCAAAACAGACTCCTAAAGAAGCCTTCGCCGCTGCCATGGAATCATGGCGTCAGCGTTGTGAAAAATGTGTACGCCTGCAGGGCGATTACGTCGAGAAGTAACGCCAGTTTCATCGATTTCGGGTGAGTAGTTAATTAGAAAGAAAATCGGAGGCCTTAGAACTTGAATGTACCTCGTACAGACTCCATATTCACAGACACGTCGTTTGGTGTACATGCTACTCACGTTGAGCTATTTGCACTCACGATGGGCTAGATCAGTGTGACCCCCATCAACCATTGACTTTGCCGCTGGTGCTCGTGAGGCGTGCGCACCTCAGCCATACAGATAACCGTACTGAAGGTGCTATCACAACGGAGGAGGAGTATCTGTTGAGAGGCCAGACAAACGTGTGGTTCGTGAAGAGGGGCAGCAACCTTCTCAGTAGTTGTAGGGGCAATAGTTTGAATGACCGACAGATCTGGCCGTGAAACGTCAACCAAAACGGCCTTGCTCTGCTGGTACTGCGAACGGCTGAAAGAAAAGGAAACTACAGCAGTAATTTTTATCGAGGGCATGCAGCTCTATTGTAGGGTTAAATGATGATGGCATCCTCGAGGGTAAAATACTGAGATAAAATAGCCCCCCATTCGGATCTCCAGGCGGGGACTACTCAGTACGATTTCATCATCAGGAGTAACAAAACTGGAGTTCTACGGATCGGAGCGTGGAACGTTACATCTCTTAATCGGGTAGGTAGGATAGAAAATTTAAAAAGGCAAATGGATGGATTACAGTTAGATATTGTGGAAAGTAGTGAAGTTCAATGGTACGTGGAACAGGACTTCTGGTCAGGTGAATACAGAGTCATAAATACAAAATCAGATAGGGGTAATGAAGGAGTAGGTTTAATAATGAATTAGAAATTAGGAATGCGGATAAGCTACTACGAACAGCATAGTGAACGCATTATTGTAGCCAAGACAGACACGAAACCCAGACTCACCACAGTAGTACAAGTGTGTATGCCAAGTAGCTCCGTGGATGATGAAGGAACTGAAGACATGTATGGTAAGATAAAAGAAATTAGTCAGATAGTTGAGCGAGACGAAAGTTTAGTGATGATGAGTGACTGGAATTCGATAGCAGGAAAATGAAAGAAGGAAAAATAGTAGGTGAATATAAACTCGATGAAAGGAATGAAAGAGGAAGCTGTCTGGTGGATTAACTATCGATAACACCTGGTTTACGAATCATGAAAGAATGTTGTACAAGTGGAAGAGGTCTGGAGACACCGGTTGGTTTGATTGTTTATGTAGTGGCAAGACAGAGTTGTGGGAACACAACTTTAAATTGTGAGATATTTCCGGGGGAAGATGTAGATTCAGACCAGAATTTATTGGTTATGAACTGTGGGTTAAAACTGAAGAAATTACAATAGGAAGGAAATTAAGGAAATGGGGCCTCGATAAGTTAAAAGAACAAGATAACGTTACGAATTTCAGAGGGAGCATTTGGAAATGTTCGACAAGAACAGGGAAAAGGAATACAGGAGCTTTGAGAGATGGAATAACCAAGGCAGCAGAGTACAAAATAGGTAAAAAACGAGACCAAGTAAAAATCCTTCGATGACACAGGAGATACTGAATTTAATTGATGTAAGGATAAGATATAAAAATGTGGCAAATGAAGTAGGCGAAAGGGAAACTAAACATATTAAAAATCTGATTGACAGGAAGTGCAAAATAGATTTAGAAGCATATTTGACTAGGGGAAAGAAACTGGTTCAAATGGCTCTAACAAGGGAACCTCCCCATCGCAGCCCCCTCAGATTTAGTTATAAGTTGGTACAGTGGATAGGCCTTGAAAAACTGTGTGTTTCCATTCCATGATTAATGTGATTTGAAGAGAAGTAATAAAATGAGCTCTAACATGGAAAGTAAGCGTTTCCGGAAACATGTCCACATAACATATTTTCTTTCTTTGTGTGTGACGAATGTTTCCTGAAAGTTTGGCCGTACCTTTTTGTGACACCCTGTATAGTTGGTGGCAAACAGGCACACCGCTCCGTCTCTACACACATTTTCACTGCACAAAGGTTGACTCAAAGTGTTCTATCGACAATGCTGTGCGCTTCTCGCCGCGGTCCCTATGTATCAATGCGCGGCCTCTCCCGCCAACAAGGATCTTGGTGCGAATACTTCACTGTCACCATCGATATGCAAAGAACTTAAATAAATTTTACAAAACTTTTTTCTTTCACACTATAATTGTTATTTACGTATTTCATGGTTATAAATATAATCAGTTTATTACATTGATTTATTTATGTTTTGGCCCGGATAATTTTCTATTGACATATTTCGTATTTACGATCGTTATTTCGGTTATTGTGTCATTCTCAAAAAAATGGTTCAAATGGCTCTGAGCACTATGGGACTCAGCTGCTGTGGTCATAAGTCCCCTAGAACTTAGAACTACTTAAACCTAACTAACCTAAGGACATCACACACATCCATGCCCGAGGCAGGATTCGAACCTGCGACCGTAGCGGTCGTGCGGTTCCAGACTGTAGCGCCTTTAACCGCTCGGCCACTTCGGCCGGCTGTCATTCTCAATCAACAGTTCAGTATGAAGTGCGTCAATGTAAATTAAATTCTCTAAAGAGGAGTTTGAGTGTGACGTTTACAATAAATAAATGAAAACACTTAAGTGTGGCAGTTAACAAGAACCAAATTAAGATGGATATTGATTTTATTGATGCATGAATAATCCATTTTGGATCCCAGGTAAATTGATGGTGGTTACCGTCAGGTAAAATACTTTATACCTTACCATGAAGTGCTTAAACCAAAATAACTAACATCTCTCCACCACTAAACGATATGTAAAGAAAAAACAGTAATACACTCATTGCATGACGTTTTTCCCGGATGGTTAGTTTTAGAAAAGCGGAGCACTGATGGCAGTCTTTTACTGGGACACTTTTGTGCGTATCATCATTAAGTGTTTTCTAGCTGATATACTGATGGCGAACGAAAAAAATACTGCAGTATGAGTAATTGTTACGACTTAAGCTCAAATCCGAAGTCTTAAAGAGTCACATTTCAAGTGTAGCAGCAAAACGTCCCATGACAGGTGTACCTGTAAAACTGTTTCCTCCAACATCTTGCTTAATGTTCTTTTTGACTAACCGTCTTGAGTTATTCGTTGTGCCAATAAAATTATTTGTAAGCAACTCATGGGTACCGTTGGTTTTTCTGTACTGGAAAATACCTCTTGCCAAAAAATGTTTCTTACAAAAATATTCCAGAGACGTGCTTAATTTGCCGATTTGCGTGCCACATCTGTAAAACTTTGTCTTACGTTAAGTTCTAAACTTTAAGGCGTGTTTACTGGATCATCCACTGTGCTCTAGTGCTGAGATTCAGACAAAATAAGTTGGGGGTACAATATCAGACCATAAGCATCCGGACCCCATTATGTAATGGTTACCTCATCCCTACATGTACGAGAGGCTGACTCGAAGTATAAAAAGAGGCGAGGAGTACGGTGTTGTCAGTTGTGTGACAGTAACAGCAAGGTAAGACGGTCAGGAGAGCTCATTGATTTGAAACGCGGTCCAGTCATCGAACGTCACCTGAGTAATATTTCATCCCTTATAAAAGTGGCCAAGTCGATTGCTGGCCAGGCGGACATCGTGCACTGACTGTCAGGGAATGTCCAGCAAAGATGAGGGCGGTTATAAGAGATCGCATGAAACCAGCAGAAGAAATCACTCTTAAGTTCCAAAGTGCTACCGGCCGTGCAGCTAGAACGATGACTGTATAGGGACTTACAGGGGTATAACGGTCTAGCAGCTCGTCATAAGCCACACGTTTCTATAGTCAATACTGAACGAGGAGCAATAAAGAGCGACACTAATTGACAGTGAATGACAGTAAACGAATGATTTGAGTGGCGAATCACGCTTTGCCCCGTGATAATCCGCTGGAAGAGTTTAGATCTGAGAATCCCTGGAGAACGTTACCTGGCATCATGTTTAGTGCCAACAGATTAGAGCCCACACAGAAGCATACCGACAATCCTTCTTTCCACGAACAATACGAGACTGGAATAGAAGGGAGAACCGATAGAGGTACTCAGGGTACCCTCCGCCACACACCGTTAGGTGGCTTGCTGAGTATGGATGTAGATGTAGAACAGCGAAGTACAGCGACGGTGGTGTTAAGGTACGGAGATCTTTTCGCGTTTACGGTATGGTCCCATTATTGCGCTTAAGAAAACGCTATATGAGGAAGGATATGAACACTTTCACACGACTCTTCCGCGTACAATAGAGGAAAATTTCGGAGACAGTGTTATTATATCTAAAGCAGTATCTGTGAACAATAGCTTGTGGGCAATGATAATCCTGAAATGATGTGTAAGCGTAGATTTTTTGCGGCTGGTATCAACCTCAGAAAAAGCCTTATGGGTACATTGTCTCGTCATCTTATACATTACCCTCAATAGTAAAATGTACCGACATTTCGGCAAAGTTGTAACGACCTCCATCCGGGCAAAGATCTTGCCCTCAGGATTGTCGTTGCAGATCGGCCAAAACTGTACATTTTAGGATTTTACATATTTTATAGACACCAATAACGCTTTTAGTGAAATTCCGGAAATGGACTTGCCTGCCCAGAGTTCCGACATGAATCTAATGGAGGACCTGTTGGATGAGTTACGGCCGCAGTGTGGCTAAAGAGCCTAGCGTCCAACAGCACTGCCTTCCCTGGTTTCGCCTCTCGAGGAAGACTGGGCTGCCATTTCTCCACAGACATTCAGACACCTCATTGAAAGTCCCAGAAGAGTTCAAGCCTCTTAGAGGCGAAGGGTGGAACGACCCCATACTAATGCGCAATAATAGTCAATGTACTTTTGATGAGACACTGTACAACTCTCAAGTAAAACAGTGCACTGGAGAACCTGGGTTTCATGGTCGGAAGTCACATTTTCCTTCCTATCTGAGACCTCTCCTTGAAACACTTCCCAGGACTATGTTTACCGCATTCCTCTACTGCTGCAGCAACTTACTGCTCTTGCAACGATTACCAACAAACACCAATGCGGCTCACCAGTAGGGCTACCATTTTATTATTTTAGCGACTGACGCTTATGCTTTGTGATCTCCTGTTCGGTTTTCGCTCTGCTATTGAATGGTTCAGAGCCTTGCAATATTTAGCATTGTGTTCACTTGCGAGGCATGAAAAAAAAAGTTGCTGTGCGCCACAAATTCTATTAATATTTTGATTTATAGGCGTATATAAAGTTGCCCAATTTAAAAATATTGAAATATTCGAAACTGAAAGACACCCCTTCCTGTTGTGGCCAGTCTGCTGCTGGCCCGTTCTTTCTTGCAAGACCCCTTCGCTACTCTGAAGGCCGTAAATCAGAGTAGGGGAAAGTGGAGCGATAGAGTGCTATATTTCTACGCACACGTAAACGTTACATACTGATCAAGCAAACTTATGAATCATCCCTCTTTTACATTACATGGTATTAGGATGCGTTACGTAACTAACAAGTGACAATTGTTTCAAAATTACCGCTGAGGTTCTGAAGGCACTGCAACTCAGAACATACCTTTTCTGCTTTCAAAAGATCTTGTACGTCCTCTGCACTTTGTATGTACTTGCACATTATTCGCTGCACATCAAAAATATTTGTCATATGGATGTTGTTGTTGTTGTTGTTGTTGTTGTCTTCAATCGTAAGACTGGTTTTTCTCTATGCTGCTTTATACTGTGCAAGCCCCTTTATCTCCGAATAACTACCACAACTTACATCCTTCATCTCTTGATCTCCCTCTACGACTTTTACCCCGCACACTTTCCTCCAGTACTAAATTGGTCTCAGAATGTGTCCTATCAAACGATCCCTTCTCCTAGTCAGGTAGTGACAATTTTTTTCCTCCCCTATTCACTACCCAGTCCCCAGTTATGTGATCTATCCACCCAACCTTCAGCAGTTTTATGCTGCGTCACATTTCTCTTCTTGTTTTAACTGTTTATCGTCCATGTTTCGCCTCCATACGTGGCTGCAATCCATATAAATACATTGAGAAAAGACTTCCTGACACCTATATCCGATGTTAACAAATTTCTCTTCTTCAGAAACGCCTTGATTGCCACTGCAATTCTGCGTTTCATATCCTCTCTACTTCCGCCGTCATTAGTTATTTTGCTGCCCAAATAGAAAGACTCATGTATTACTTTCATTCTCTCATTTCCCTCAGTATCACCTGATTTAATTAGAATACCATTATTTTTGTTTTGCCTTTATTCATGTACATCTTATATCCTCCTTCCAAAGACAATTACCATTCCTCTAAACTGCTCTCCCAAGTCGCTTGCTGTCTCTGACAGAATTACAATCTCATCGGCACACCTCAAAGTTTTTACTTATTTTCCCTGGACTTAACAGTAATTCTTACTTGACATTTTACTTTAGTTTCCTTTACTGCTCACTCGATGTTCGAATTGAATAACTTTGGGGATAGGCTACAATTCTGTCTCACACCTTTCGCTCTCTATATTTTACCCCTGAATTTCCAAGAGAGTATTTCAGTTAACATTGTCAAAGGCTTCCTCTAACTCTAAGAACGCTATAAACGTACGTTTGCTTTTTCTTACTCTATCTTCTAAGAGAAGTCGGAAGGTCATTTCTCCGGAATCCAAACTGATCTTCCCCGAGGACTGCTTCAACCACGTTTTCCATTCTTCTGTAAATAAGTCGTGTTAGTATTTCGCAGATATAACTTCTTAAAGTGATAGTTAGATAGTATTCATACCCATCAGCACCTGTTTTCTTTGGAAATGAAATTATGACATTGTTCTAAAAGTCTGAGGGTATTTCGCCTGTTTAACATATCTCGCACACCAAATGGAAGAGTTTTGTCATGGCTGGCTCTTCCAAGGCTATCAGTGGTTCTGACGGAATATTGATTACTCCCTAGGCCTAGTTTGAATTACGTCCTTTAGTGCTCTGTTAAATTCTTCTCACAGTATCATGTCTCCCCTCTCATTTTCATCTATGTCCTCTTCTGTTTCTCCCTTTTATAGCCCCTCCATAAACTTCTTCCATCTTTCAGGTTTCCTTTCTTTGCTTAGGAGTGGTGTTCCTTCTGAGCACTTCAAGTTCATGAAGCTGCTTCTCTTTTCTCGTAAGGACCCTTTAATTTTACTGCAGGTCGTATCAGTCTATCCCCTAGGCCGGCCGCTGTGGCCGAGCGGTGTTCTAAGCGCTTCAGTCCGGAACCGCGCCGCTGCTGCTGCTGTCGCTGGTTCGAATCCTGCCTTGGGCACGAATGTGTGTGATGTCATTAGGTTAGTTAGATTTAAGTAGTTCGAAGTGTAGGGGACTGATGACCTCAGATGTTAAGTCCCATAGTGCTTACAAGGGAGCCTCCCCATCGCACCCCCCCATCAGATTTAGTCATAAGTTGGCACAGTGGATAGGCCTTGAAAAACTGAACACAGGTCAATCGAGAAAACAGGAAGAAGTTGTGTGGAACCATGAAAAAAATTAGTAACATATACAAACTGAGTAGTCCATGCGCAAGATAGCCAACATCAAGGAGGCTGTGACCTCAGGAGCGCCGTGGTCCCGTGGTTAGCGTGAGTAGCTGCGGAATGAGAGGTCCTTGGTTCAAGTCTTCCCTCGACTGAAAATTTTACTTTCTTTATTTTCGCAAAGTTATGATCTGTCCGTTCGTTCACTGACGTCTCTGTTCACTCAATAAGTTTAATGTCTGTGTTTTGCGACCGCACCGCAAAACCGTGCGATTAGTAGACGAAAGGACATGCCTCTCCAATGGGAACCGAAAACATTTGATCGCAAGGTCATAGGTCAACCGATCCCCCCACAGGAAAACACGTCTGATATATTCTATACGACACTGGTGACGGCATGTGCGTCACATGACAGGATTATGTTGTCGACCCACCTAACTTGTACACTTGGCGAATGGGTGAAAAGATTCTTCTACTTGGCCCGATTTAGGTTTTCTTGTGGATGTGATAATCACTCCCAAAAAAGTGATGAAAACATAAGAGTTTGTCACATAAACTGAAAATAAAAAGTTAAACTTTTCACTCGAGGGAAGACTTGAACCTAGGACCTCTCGTTCCGTAGCTGCTCTTGCTAACTACGGGACCACGGCGCTCCTTGACTGCCAGTGTCCTTGATGTTGCCTATCTTCCGCATGGACTACTCAGTTTGTATATTTTGCTTATTTTTTCGTAGTTCCACACAACATCTTCCTGTTTTCTCGATTGATCTGTGTTCAGTTTTTCAAGGCCTATCCACTGTGCCAACTTATAACTAAATCTGAGGGGCGTGCGATGGGGAGGTTCCCTTGTCAGCCTCTCCAATTTTTATGCTGTAGTGTTGCTGAGCTTGCAGCCAAGTTAATGAAATCTTTTACTAAAACTGTTGTCGGTTTCCACCACATGCATATTGATCTTGTTCCACAGAAAAACGCTAAGCGTCGACTAATTCTACAAGCAAACGTACTGAAGTTGTGTTTATCGTCTATTACTCGTCGACAACGTAGTTATTCAAGGATGTTCTTCGCGAATTGATCTATGAGTAATGCGTCGTTTTGGGGTGTGTTGAATACATTTAATTATTATTCTTCTATTAACGTGTCATTTCGTGTGTTCTGTCATTCATTTGATCCAGTATCCTCAATCTTTTGTTTCACTCTTTTTCAGTGCATTAAAAGAATCCCTGGAAGTCTTGAGTACACGTTTCCAGCAGATGAAACAGATTTTGCTTTTTATTTTAGTGCATACCGGTGGCTCCCACCTACTGCATTGGTAGTTTTAGCGTTTGTGAACAGTGCTTCAGTGTTCCTGTGTCAGGTCAACAATAATAAATCGGGGCACAAAAGCAACTGCTCTCTTATTAAAATGTCGCTGTAAAATTTTGTATTGATCAGCATTCAACAAATGCGGCACCTATCCAGCACAAATCTTTCTCAAACAAAATTTTTCAGTTGAAATATATCTTACTCTTTCTGCTGATTTACCTATGGCGTCAAATATTCGACAGATCTCTAATAGCCGAGCATCCGATACCATATAGCACTTTCCCAATGGTTTTTACTTGTAATTGCAGTTTTTATTACTCGTACATCCTTGGCATGGATCAACCTCATGAGAATTACGACAACGTTTTAATTCAGTTACTCGTATTCGTACCTTACAAAACGACACCAACAATGGATCAGTTTCTATAACAATAAACCATCCACAATAGAAGAAAGTAATGTTAGCAAGGTATTCTAGTGTAACTTCAACGGGGCTATAAATAACAACCAACCAGTTGCAAAATACAGGTTTGTTGTACCTTGACCATGATTTCGACCCTTTTAAAACCTTCTTCTTTATAAGATGATGTACCTGTTAACAAGTGTGTGTGGAACAAAGATAGTAACATAATCAAAAATTACAGGAAATGTTTACAAAATGGTTGTCTGATATGTTTAACTAAGCCAGCGGGCTCTTTGTAAGCCATATGAATTTAATGACACTCTTTCCTTTACCCCCTTTCCTCTCCCTTCTTTCAACTAATTAGTTAATGTTATAATTAATAACATGCATTAGTGTAATCAAACATGCTGTTCATTGCAACTACGAGCATATAGGAAGCACGGGAGCGCCACCTACCAGAGGTGGCTACTCTTCAGCCAGTCGGCGCGTGTCACTAGCTCTGGAAGTGATATGTTTACGCTCTGTAGTATCCAATGCCACGTTTCAAGTGTCAGTTTTATACAAATATTTCAAGTGACATGCTAGATGGTGATGTATCAAGTGTCAAATATGCGATGCTTTAAACAGTTTGAAGATAAAGCCCTACAGTAGACGGCAACTACTATTATACAGGGTTCTTCCGTAAGTATTGGCAAAAATTTAACGGACATACGAGGACGCTCTGCTGAACTATTTGAGGTAGGGAACCTGGGGTCTAGGACTGAGATTAAGGAGATAACAGGAGTAAAATGACATGTAGCGGCACCACAGTTTAAGGTAGGGAAGTTGGTTCTGTGCGATATTCGGAGCGCACAAGCTAGATGCAGGCTGGATTGCAGTAAGTTACGTTGACCAGCGGTTGCGAAGTGGAATGGAGGCCACAGAGGCCATCGAACTGCTGAAAAGAGTAAACGTAGCGGTTCGCATGTCGCAAGCTATAGGCGGAAAGGGCCCACTGGCCCAAGCGGGGTGTGGGGCGTACGTGACTCGGAGCGATGCGTTAGCGAAACAGAGCCGCACAGCCGAGTATAAATAGGTGTCATTTTCTAACGAGATACATTCAAGTGTGGCATCTCTCCTGGACGACGGCGCGTGTCACACTGTTGAGCTACACGCAGCAACAGATGGGGCGACAGTGTCCCAGTTCAAGGCGGGTTGTTCGTTTGAGCCTCTGAGGCCGACGTGGGGTCCGCAGCCAGCCAGGGCAGTCTTCTCATCTCCCGACACACGCCGGAGACTTACAAGACGAGGGCCGCAGGTTCGGACGCCGGAATGGGGGCGGTCGTTACCGCTGCATTCCCAGCTACGCCAGCCGAGGAAGAAGCGGCAGCGGGGCCGGCCTACGGCTCCCGGCGGAGCAGCGCGGAGTCAACGGGGATGGTGGCTGCCTAGTCGGCTGCTGGCACAGCCATCCTGACGTAATCGGAACTCTACAGCTGGCGAACAAGGCCGGCACGACACAGCGTTGCGTTGCACAGGCCACTGGGGGTACTTCCTCAGCAATGCAGGGCCTGTGACACAGACCGAGGTCAACGAAGCTCTGTAGTGGAAAAGAATAAATCATTTGAAAAGCTCGGACGAGTTTTAATACGGCACTTCCTGGCACCCAACCGCCAAATTTGGTGTCAATACGCCGCATTTGGCGTCCGATACCCCAACAGACACTACTGTGTACTTTTTTTTTACATTACTTACAGTTAGCTGCAAATACCATCATTGACACAATGAAGGTACCATTTATGCTGTATCTTAGAAAATATGCTGAAAATGATAGCCATCAACCTCAATGCCAACTTGTCATAGGCGAACAAGATTCTGACGCACACCGCAAAATATCCTTGGTGTATTTCGAATCACATCACAGGCAGCTACAACTCTACCAACTAATTCCATCTCCGTATGAACTAGGGTCTTATACACAAGTGACATTAGATATCCCCATAGGAAACAATCAAGGGTATTCACGTCAGGTGACCTCGCAGGCCATGAGACAGGACCTCCTCTTCCAATCCAGCGGCCAGGAAATACAGCACTGAGGTGGTTGCGGACATGCACACTGAAGTGAGGCGGTGCACCCTCGTATTGTATCCACATCCTCTCACGAACAGCAAAATGTAGGTTCTGCAAACACAGGTAAATCTCTTTGCACGAACTTCAAGTAGAGTTGGCCATTCAGACAGCCAGGTAGAATATATGGGCCAATGAGATTGTCGCCTACAATGCCGTGCGAAATATTCACAGCACAACGTATTTGATGGTATGACTCTACTACAGTGTGAGTACTATATTTAACACATGGGTACTCTTGCTGTTCGAAATATATCACGATCAAATGAGGCTTCATCAGTAAACAGCACGTTATGGACGAAATCTGGTCGATCAATCCATTGCTGCAGCAATCACTGACACAATGCGACCCATGGTGATAAGTCAGTCGCAAGCATTGCATGGTCTCATTGTGGGTAATAATGTTCGTGGAGTACTCACCACACCCTAGTATGTGCAGCGCCCATTTTACGTCGAGTACTTGTGTAGGGGTCCGCTGCAACGCGTTCCAGCGCCCCCTCTTACATACCGGGTGTGCGAGTGGACCCCACGTTGCCAAGTTCTTCGTTTCTTTTTTCTAGTGAACCAGTCTCCCGCGTTCGTCGATCGAGAGAAATATATACACATCGTGACGGAAGATGCCTGCTAGGAAATCGTTCCCTGTACAGGCTTTCAGCAGCTAGAGCATTGAAACGTACTTCCCCATATTCAAGGTGCATGTCAGTGAGTTTTGCGAAACTGTGCTGTTACTGCTCCATCGTATTGTACTGTACGTCTCTGAAAACTTAGTAATGAATGGATCTGTCGTCGATTCGAACCACGTTCTGTCATGCATCAATGTAAATACGATACAACAGAGCCACCTCATGTACGTATGTTATTTGTAAATACAGTAAAATGGGAAACAGTAATGCTAGACAAAGCTGTAAGACGAGTTCCATATCTCATTAAGCTGACTTCTCCGACCCCAAGTTCCGTACTTCAAATTGTTCAGTGGAGCATTCTCTATGTCTTGTTACATTTTTGCACGCTCTTACGGAAACACCCTGCATAATGTATTTTAAATGGCGATTAAGTGGATGCATGTACTAGGCAGACTCAACGACTACCACATTGACTATAGATATGTGATTTTACCTGTCTTTACTTAAGTAAAAGAACTTTTGTTTTTACGTTTGTTTGTGTGGCCATCTTCTGCAGCAGCTGTTAACATCTGTTATTACAGGTTATCTGTCTTGAGCTGACTGCAATGTGATTAAAAAGAATTACACCAGACGCGTTCCGCTTTTATTTACAAAGCATCTTCTGTGGTATTCTGTAAACTGGATACACACGTTTGTACATTTATTTTGTCATTCTTTTACGTTAAAAACAGAGTTTTCTTTATGAAGTTGCTCTGTAAGCTACTTACGACTTTCCTTACATAATCTGCACCTTCCCCTCTTGCTAGCAGTGGTTGGTATCGACAGGCTTCATGTCACATCTGCTGTTTTTGGCATTTTGTGTTATTTCCTGCGCTGCACTATCTATAGTATGTAGGTCGAGACGTGAGAGGGGTGTTTTATTTTTGTTTCAATGGGGGGGGGGGGGGAGGGTTGGTGTGCTACTTTTAAGCCTTATTTTTTGAAAATATTGCATATTCTGTGTGTGTATGTGTATGTCATTGTGTATGTCATTGTGCATACCATTGTGTACCATCTTTTACTTTGTTTCTTTCACACTTTGTGTTGTTTCTAGTCTAGTACTTTATGTATTTGTTTATGTGTGATTTTGTCCTTGTGTTGGCGACAGTTGGGTGTTTGTTCCTTTCTGTTTCTTGATTTTCAGGTTCAGCTTTGTTAGTAAGTACTCTTTCTATCCATTGTTTGTGGCTATTTGTGTTATAGTACTCCTTTCTGTTTTGTAACTGTTTGTATCTAATGGTAATGTGCTTAGTCTGTGCAGCATGTATCTAAGTGCTTCTTGCTTTTGAGAATTGGGGTGTTGTGATGTCTCATGATGTGATGTTTGTCTGTTATTTCTAATCATTTGAAGCTCTTGCAAGCACATCAGCTGAAGCGGAACCATGTTCAAAATCTATTCTAGTGTATCCATCTGACCGAAATACAAACAACACACCAGTTTCAAGTAATGCTGAAAAAACTATTTCGGACATCAATTTGACAATATATTTCTGCAACGTATAACCAACATAACAAAGGCATAAAATTTCATTCGTACAGTCGACAACTCTGTGTAAGAGCGAGAAATTCTTTCCTTGTTACCTAGAACAAGCATATTACGCAGAATTGAAACTCCTTTTTTCAGCCTTACCTGAAGTATCTGGATTTAAGTTCAAACATTCGGATTTCACTTGAAGACTGCAGCAGTATATTTAGCAACATCACGGTCGGCCCTCCGTTTTTACTTTAACCATTACCTGTCCCGACCTCAATGCAGATGGTACGGGAACCCTGACGGCCTCTGTGCTCTGTCCTGCGTTTCCGACGCCGCACGCCACAACACAAAAGCCGCTTCCCAGACCCGCTTTGTCATGAGCTCCATGGCTGTACTTGCATAAGAAATAAGCCATGTTGTTACACAGTTTTTAGAGTCTATTTTGGGCCTTAATTATACGAGAGACGCCATATTTTGTCGTGCGAGCTGAAGATTAAAGGACCATCAGTGCGTGAAGGTGCCTTCAACTCTCCTCCCGCAGACTAAAAGACCAGATATGCTACGGACGGAAGTTAAGGCCTCACCCGAAGGGTTTCCCAAATAGCAGCGATTGGAAGATCGCCATGACACTTTTTTACGCAAAAATTATTTGGGTACTTTTAGCCTTCAATGTACTTTTATACATCTTCTTCAAAAATTCAGTCTCGCTGTCACGGTCTCTCTTCTTCTTCTCTTCTCTCTCTCTCTCTCTCTCTCTCTCTCTCTCTCTCTCTGTCTCTCTCTCTCTCTCCCTGTATCTCCCCCGTACATTATTTTTCCACTCAGAGGAAAGGTGTATTATTCACTACTGTCACATGCACAAGTTTTCGCAGGTTATGGTTCCCGGTTTGTTTAAGGGACTATCTTCATATCTTTCACTGTAACGGTAGTAAATGGTTTAAATGGCTCTAAGCACTATGGGCCTTAACATCGGAGGTCATCAGTCCCCTAGAACTTAGAACTACTTAAACCTAACTAACCTAAGGACGTCACACACATCCACGCCCGAGGCAGGATTCGAACCTGCGACCGTAGCAGTCACGCGGTTCCGGACTGAAGCGCCTAGAATCGCTCGGCCACCGCGGCCGGCTGTAACGGTAGTAGCTCCATTTATTACACATATTGTGTGGCATTCTACGTCGAAAGATAAACTGTATCAAAATTAAGTGTGTCCCACAGCCACATTGTAATAGTGGAAGATGTGAAGATTGTTTATTAAATAACTCAAAAGCGGTAATTGTTGAAACATTTGTGCTTGAGGTAGATAACAAATACTATGTTGAAACGAAGATAACTTGTCTTGCGACGGCTGTTTTCTGATTTGTCATTTTGTTTTCATGACTGAGCCATCAGTTGAGAAATAAAAGTACAATCATTTGTATCACTAAATGAATAATATGCACCGAAAAGTTCTGTTTACTCACATAAATAATACTAAGACATAGTTTTCCTTAAATTTGGGATGCAGTTGATAAAATAGCAGTGCCTGATGAAATATAAAGCGAGTGACGAGAAAACTATGTTGTCTGACAGAAGTGCTCCTCAATACACCCACATCGAAACCAGCGGCTCTGCAATACACTTTCGAAACCTGCTCACAGTAGATACCTGCACTTCAAACTGTATACTTTAATTAAAACAACGTTTTGAATGTCGTCCCAGCGAGTTGTGGTAATCGTCGCAAGGATAAGATACATGTCTGCAGAGAGTTTCATCACGTTTTTCGTTCTGGTCGACAACAAAGTGAATTTGTCACGACAGTTTCTAAGATCATAACAAACCTGCACCGTTATTAAAAGAAATTATTTGAAACCTTCCCGTCGAATTAATAAAAGAAATAATGATTGAACTTACTGCGTTCAGACGATAACCTTCCCGTCTTGAATAAAATAATTTAACGTACTTTCCGTCTTATGAAAGAAAGAGAATTGAACGTTTTTTGCCTTGCAGCTTTCCTGTCTGGACTTGCTTTTGACAACGTGTCTGATCTGATAGTCTTAAGCGTACACAATTTTGTTCGCCTTGTGCCTTTATTGGTAACAGTATTAATGTGACTGATCAAAAGAAGATTATTTCGACGTGAACACATCAGCTTACGCCGTGGCCGTTAGTACTGGTTGTCTATGTAGTGAAGGTAAGTTTAAGCTCAGGAGTGCCGTGGTCCCGTGGTTAGCGTGAGCAGCTGCGGAACAAGAGGTCCTTGGTTCAAGCCTTCCCTCGCGTGGAAAGTTTAACTTTTTATTTTCAGTTTATGTGACAAACGCATAAAGCGTTTATTTTGCATTTTGTTTACGACCTTCCACTAAGGAAGGGATTCTATTTGTGTTTATCTGCTCTGCATAGTAACTAACAGTTCTTGATAAAACTTCACGTAGTTTTCGTGTTAGATTTCTTAGTGTTTTCTTGATCGTTTAGAACAGAAAGCGCCCTAAAACCGTCATTTGTTTGTTTCGCGGCCGTTAGCCACTAGTCACTTGAATCAGCAGTTGTCTTGTGACAGCGAGAGCGAGAGCACCAGCAGCAGCACAGTACTGTTTGTATAAAGCGTTTATTTTGCATTTTGTTTACGACCTTCCACTAAGGAAGGGATTCTATTTGTGTTTATCTGCTCTGCATAGTAACTAACAGTTCTTGAGAAAACTTTACGTAGTTTTCGTGTTAGATTTCTTAGTGTTTTCTTGATCGTTTAGAACAGAAAGCGCCCTAAAACCGTCATTTGTTTGTTTCGCGGCCGTTAGCCACTAGTCACTTGAATCAGCAGTTGTCTTGTCAGCCAGAGCGAGAGCACCAGCAGCAGCGAGTACTGTTTGTATAAAGCGTTTTTGTACTTATTTGCTGCGCTTAGCTTTTAAATAGTTTTTCTGGGAAAACCTAGCGTAGTTTTCGCGTCTCGTATTTCAGTGAGTGTTTCTTGACTATCAGAGTAGCTCATCATAAGATTATCTTGGGAATTTGTCACCGTATAGGGTAGGGTAAACATAGTCATGTCTAGGGACTGTGGTTGTTGTGAGCGGACGCAAGGAGAATTGGCCACTCTTCGGGGGCAGGTGGAGGCTTTGTCTGTTAGGCTCATCGAGCTCGAGGCGCAGGCGTCGGCTCGTAGTGGCGTTGGGGCAACTGTGGTGAGACCTATGCCTACTTCGGTGGCCTTGGAATCACATGGAACCCCTGATGTCGCTGCGTCTTCCGGCAGTGAGCATCTTACCGGTCAGCCATCACTCCAGGGTGAATGGCGGACAGTGGTGGGCTCTCGCGTGCCTGGCCGAAAGGCGAAGGTGGGATCTGGCCGCGTGGCAGCTGCCTTACCCCTTTCCAACAGGTACGGGGTGCTTCCTAGTGGTGATGACATCGTTTCCGAGCCACCACAGGATGCCTCGCCTGTTGGGCCAGTGGCCGATTCTCCGGCAAGGTCCCGACAGTCACAGAGGGCGGGCCTATTAGTTATAGGGAGCTCCAACGTTAGGCGGGTTATGGAGCCCCTCAGGAAAATAGCGGGTAGGTCGGGGAAGAATGCCAGTGTGCACTCGGTGTGCTTGCCGGGGGGTCTCGTCCGTAATGTGGAGGAGGCCCTTCCGGCAGCTATTGAACGCACTGGGTGTGACCGGCTGCAGATAGTAGCACATGTCGGAACGAATGACGCCTGCCGCTTGGGTTCTGAGGCCATCCTTGGTTCCTTCCGGCGGCTGGCTGATTTGGTGAAGACAACCAGCATCGCATGCGGAGTGCAAGCTGAGCTTAATATCTGCAGCATAGTGCCCAGAGTCGATCGCGGTCCTCTGGTTTGGAGCCGTGTGGAGGGTCTAAACCAGAGGCTCAGACGACTCTGCGACTATAATGGTTGCAAATTCATCGACCTCCGTTATTGGGTGGAGAACTGTAGGGCCCCCCTAGACAGGTCAGGCGTGCACTACACACCGGAAGCAGCTACTAGGGTAGCAGAGTACGTGTGGCGTGCACACGGGGGTTTTTTAGGTTAGAGGGACCCCCCCTTGGGCGAAACGATAAAATACCTGACGGCTTACCAGAGAGGACATTATCATCGTTGATAAAGAACGTCCGTCCTCAGAGACCAAAAACAGGAAAAGTTAACGTAATATTGGTAAACTGCAGGAGTATCCAGGGCAAGGTTCCTGAATTAGTATCTCTTATTGAAGGAAATAGTGCGCATATAGTATTAGGAACGGAAAGTTGGTTAAAACCGGAAGTGAACAGTAACGAAATCCTAGACACAGAATGGAATATATACCGCAAGGATAGGATAAACGCCAATGGTGGAGGAGTATTTATAGCAGTAAAGAATTCAATAATATCCAGTGAAGTTATTAGCGAATGCGAATGTGAAATAATCTGGGTTAAGCTAAGTATCAAAGGTGGGTCAGATATGATAGTCGGATGCTTCTATAGACCACCTGCATCAGCAACCGTAGTAGTTGAGCGCCTCAGAGAGAACCTGCAGAACGTCGTGAAGAAGTTTCGTGATCATACTATTGTAATAGGGGGAGACTTCAATCTACCAGGTATAGAATGGGATAGTCACACAATCAGAACTGGAGCCAGGGACAGAGACTCTTGTGACATTATCCTGACTGCCTTGTCCGAGAATTACTTCGAGCAGATAGTTAGAGAACCAACTCGTGAAGCTAACGTTTTAGACCTCATAGTAACAAATAGACCGGAACTTTTCGACTCCGTGAATGTAGAAGAGGGTATCAGTGATCATAAGTCAGTGGTTGCATCAATGACTACAAGTGTAATAAGAAATGCCAAGAAAGGAAGGAAAATATATTTGCTTAACAAGAGTGATAGGGCACAAATCGCAGAATATCTGAGTGACCACCATCAAACGTTCATTTCTGAGGAAGAGGATGTGGAACAAAAATGGAAAAAATTCAGAAACATCGTCCAGTACGCCTTAGATAAGTTCGTACCGACTAAGGTCCAAAGCGAGGGGAAAGATCCACCGTGGTATAACAATCATGTACGAAAGGTACTACGGAAACAAAGAAAGCTTCATCATAGGTTTAAGAGTAGTCGAATCATAGCTGATAAGGAAAAGCTGAACGAAGCGAAAAAGAACGTAAAGAGAGCAATGAGAGAAGCATTCAACGAATTCGAACATAAAACATTGGCAAACAATCTAAACAAGAACCCTAAAAAGTTTTGGTCATATGTAAAATCGGTAAGCGGATCTAAATCCCCTATTCAGTCACTCGTTGACCACGATGGCACCGAAACAGAGGACGACCGAAGAAAGGCAGAAATACTGAATTCAGTGTTCCGAAACTGTTTCACTGCGGAAAATCGTAACACGGTCCCTGACTTCAGCCGTCGCACGGACGCCAAAATGGAAAATATTGAAATAAACGATATCGGAATTGAAAAACAACTGCTATCACTTAGTAGCGGAAAAGCATCCGGACCAGACGAGATACCCTTAAGATTCTACAGTGATTATGCTAAAGAACTTGCCCCCTTTCTATCAGCAATTTATCGTAGATCGCTGGAAGAACGTAAAGTACCTAGCGACTGGAAGAAAGCGCAGGTCGTTCCCATTTTCAAGAAGGGTCATAAATCAGATGCGAATAATTATAGGCCTATTTCGCTTACGTCAATCTGTTGTAGAATAATGGAACATGTTTTGTGTTCTCGTATTATGACGTTCTTAGATAATACAAATCTCCTTCATCATAACCAACATGGATTCCGCAAACAGAGATCATGTGAAACTCAGCTCGCCCTATTTGCCCAAGAAATTCACAGTGCCGTAGACACTGGCGAGCAGATTGATGCCGTATTCCTGGACTTCAGGAAGGCATTTGATACGGTTCCGCACTTACGTTTAATGAAAAAAATACGAGCTTACGGAATATCGGACCAGGTTTGTGATTGGATTCAGGATTTCCTAGAAGAAAGAACACAACATGTCATTCTTAACGGTTCAAAATCTGCAGATGTAGAGGTAATTTCGGGAGTACCGCAAGGAAGCGTGATAGGACCTTTATTGTGATTCTTGAGTTTCTCCCGGCGTATTTGATAATCAAAATATCCACGGGTATGCTGCCGGTCTATAGTGTCCAACGGGCACAATATTTCGGCGATCAAACATGTCGCCATCATCAGGTGAACTGACGGACTGAGCTCCTGTGAACGTGCCGGCACGGAGATCCGTACGCTATGGCTGCTCAGAGGGAACTGGGTTTGGTCGCGGCGGCGGCCGATTTAAATACCCTCCGCCCGCGGCGCGCTCCCTCCGCCGTCCGCGCCCAGCGCCACGGTCGCGCGGTGGAACAGATTGCGACGGCCGTCGCAATCTGTTCCACCGCGCGACCCGTCGCAATCTGTTCCACCGCGCGACCGTGGCGCTGGGCGCGGACGGCGGAGGGAGCGCGCCGCGGGCGGAGGGTATTTAAATCGGCCGCCGCCGCGACCAAACCCAGTTCCCTCTGAGCAGCCATAGCGTACGGATCTCCGTGCCGGCACGTTCACAGGAGCTCAGTCCGTCAGTTCACCTGATGATGGCGACATGTTTGATCGCCGAAATATTGTGCCCGTTGGACACTATAGACCGGCAGCATACCCGTGGATATTTTGAGGACCTTTATTGTTTACAATATACATAAATGACTTAGTTGACAACATCGGTAGCTCCGTGAGGCTATTTGCAGATGACACGGTTGTCTACAAGAAAGTAGCAACATCAGAAGACTCGTACGTACTCCAGGAAGACCTGCAGAGGATTAATGCATGGTGCGACAGCTGGCAGCTTTCCCTAAACGTAGATAAATGTAATATAATGCGCATACATAGGGGCAGAAATCCATTCCAGTACGATTATGCCATAGGTGGTAAATCATTGGAAGCAGTAACGACCGTAAAATACTTAGGAGTTACTATCCGGAGCGATCTGAAGTGGAATGATCACATAAAACAAATAGTGGGAAAAGCAGGCGCCAGGTTGAGATTCATAGGAAGAATTCTAAGAAAATGTGACTCATCGACGAAAGAAGTAGCTTACAAAACGCTTGTTCGTCCGATTCTTGAGTATTGCTCATCAGTATGGGACCCTTACCAGGTGGGATTAATAGAAGAGATAGACATGATCCAGCGAAAAGCAGCGCGATTCGTCATGGGGACATTCAGTCAGCGCGAGAGCGTTACGGAGATGCTGAACAAGCTCCAGTGGCGGACACTTCAAGAAAGGCGTTACGCAATACGGAGAGGTTTATTATCGAAATTACGAGAGAGCACATTCCGGGAAGAGATGGGCAACATATTACTACCGCCCACATATATCTCGCGTAATGATCACAACGAAAAGATCCGAGAAATTAGAGCAAATACGGAGACTTACAAGCAGTCGTTCTTCCCACGCACAATTCGTGAATGGAACAGGGAAGGGGGGATCAGATAGTGGTACAATAAGTACCCTCCGCCACACACCGTAAGGTGGCTCGCGGAGTATAGATGTAGATGTAGATGTAGATGTTTTCATCACTTTTTTGGGAGTGATTATCATATCCACAAGAAAACCTAATTCGGACAAGGTAGAAGAATCTTTTTACCCATTCGCCAAGTGTACAAGTTAGGTGGGTCGAAAAGATATTCCTGTCATGTGACGGACGTGTCGTATAGAATATACCTGAGGGAAGACTTGAACTAAGGACCTCTCATTCCACAGCTGCTCAGCTAACCACGGGACCACGGCGCTCCTGAGCTCACACTATCCTTGATGTTGCCTATCTTGCACATGGACTACTCAGTTTGTATATTTAGCTTATTTTTTCATAGTTCCACACAGCTTCTTCCTGTTTTCTCGATTGATCTGTGTTTAGATTTTCAAGGCCTATCCACTGTGCCAACTTATAAATAAATCTGAGGGGGGGGTTTGATGGGGAGGTTCCCTTGAGAGAAAAAAATCAGCCAACCAACTGTAAATAACGATTATTAGAAGCATTCATCTAGGTTTCGACCATTTTAAAATGGTCTTCTTCAGAAGGTGTAATGAACCTAAAAATTACATTAGTGGTTAATAAAATAGTTTAAACAAAACAAACAGGTAACAACTGTATTCGAAAAATTGTAAGATAAGCGTAGTAACTTACTACATCTCATACTGATAAAGTACACTGAATAAAGCCAAAAGACTGCAATAACACGTTATTTCAGAAGTGAAGATTAAATGACAAGTGCAGTGGCCTATTAACATTAGGCTCTTGTTACATAAAAGTTGACTTATATGCAGTAAAACACAACGATTGCATCTGATAACTGTGTGCATGTGAAATGAAATGTCGTGTGGCTACGGCCTCCCATTGAGTAAACCAGTCGCCTGCTGCAAGTATTTTTAGTTCACGCCATTTCGGCAACTTGCGTGTCGAAGAGGATGACATGATGATGAAGACAACACAATGCCTAGACCCCGAAAGGAGAGAATTGGCAACCCAACCAGGAATCGGACCCGGGCTCCTCGCTTGGCATTTTGCCGCACTGACCACATTTTTTTTTATCGTTTTAGCGTTTTGTTAGTGTCATACCGTGACTACTGTATTTCTTCTTCTTCCTCTTCTTCATTTTGTTCGCTACTGTTCTTTTTTTTCTCTGGGGAAGGTCACAGGACACCCCTTTAAGTTCATCGCTGAATATTTCAGTTAATTTTTCTTTATTACAGAGGGCAGCTTGTCCTCTTACCGAAAACGCTGAGATACCGTGTCGTCAGCCGCTCAGCTATGGATACAAACAGTATACATATGACAAATAGCAGTAGTATATGTCCAAATGTACAAGCCCTAGTGCTAGGGAAAGCTACATGCAGAGGCGAGCAAGAAATGCACATGGACTGCACTCAGTGACTTACTAAAACACAAAAAGAAAATCATCTGTTGTGTAAGGTCACTGTTAATTTAAAACTTTATAAAATCAGATATAAAAGTGCGTGCAGAAATGGAATGTCAAAGCATTCTTATAACAGAGTAAGACTGCAAAGACATTTCGCCGTGGATGAACTAGAAAGTGTTGTTAAAAATAGTAAATATTGTAAGGAAGGGTAGGAATATAAACTAAAATTTATTAAAAACTAATTACTAAAATGGAGAATTTTCCGCTCAGCTTTAGATAAACTTACAGGCAGCAGATTAAGCACAAAGGCCAATGAATTCCAAATTCATATTAGGCTACAAAGGTTATGTAATAGGTGTCGTAGTTATTACATAGGACAGACTGGAAGCGCTATTAAAGTCAGGTGTGAGGAGAATCTGCTGGGAAAGAAAGGTGGCGATGTTTACAAGTCTTCTTTTACATAGCATTTGCTTATTTTTGTTCTTTCGCCGAATTAATTGGAAGAAACACTAATTTTATATTAAGAGGTAAAAGACGGGAAATTATATTTGTTAGAATAACTTGTAATATCGAAACATTTAGCTGAAAGAGGTGGTAACATCTCGGATGGTCAGCTGCAGATGGGAAATAAGAACCTCCTCGATGGCTTTAAGCTGCTAGTCACCAACGCATGGATTGTTTATTGGTCTTCGGTAACTTCGACGTTCATGACGTTTTCCTCAGAACACTTTCTCTTTACAGTTATTTAATACCTTTTACATTTCTATGACAATATTACGTACACATAGCATGATTCTCAGCGTTTTCCACACATTTTTATTACGTCTTTGGACCTAATCTACTGTTGTGATTTATCTTCTGCTTGTAAAGTTCTCTAATGCTGAGCGGAAGTTACTCCGTTTTAACAATTAGCTTTTAACAAATTTTATTTCTTGGGTCGCCTCCTCCCCCCTTCCTCACAGTATTTGTTACTTTTAATAGCACTATTTACTACATGCACGGAGAAATGTCTTTGCAGTCTTACTCGGTTGTAAGACTATTTTAAGCTTCAGTTTTTACGCGCATTTTTATATCTGTCTGACATCATATCGTCTTAGATTGGCAGTGGCCTTACACGGGATATAATTTTGTTTTTCTGTTTTAATTTACACGGGCCACTCAGTGCAGTCCAGGCACATTTCTTACGCTCACTTATTTAGCGCCCCCTGCATATAGCTTTCCTTAGAGCTACAGCCTATACATTTGATATTATTCATATCCAAATTCTTATACTGCAATTGCCATCATAGTGTTTTACTGTATATAAGTCAACTTTTATGTCGACAAGAGCCTTCTGTTAATAGGCCACTGCACTTGGCATTTAATGTTTACACCTAAAATTCTATATTGCTGTCTTAAGTCATGACTTGTGATTATTTGTTTTCGTAAGATGAACGCCTCATATAGTAAGAGCCAGTTGGCTTTATTTCTGCTACACCCACCCTGCCTGGATCTCCGCTCCTCCTACCTTTTACAAATCCCTTCAGATCCTTGAACGCCATGCTCTTCGCCTCGCCTATCGCATCCGTCTCCCCTCCACCACGCGGATCCTGTACGACTTTATTCCGTCCCCCCACCTCCTCCTTTTCCTCGAACGGATACGGATCCTCTACACTTCCCGTAAACTCGATCCTCCTCACCCGCTTGTCTCTCCCATCCTCTCCCGCCCCGCCCACTGCCGCGCCTGTATTTCCACGTCCCACCTGCTCTCCGTCTCTCCACTCTCCATACCCTCTCCCAAGGGGGCTTCCGCCAGCTCCCTCTCCCTCCTTGATGATGCCCTCCTCCCCTCCATCTACCCCTCCTACCAAATTTGATACTCCCCTCCCACTTCCTGTGTTTGTTCCTATGGGCACACTCCCTCCCTTCCCTCCCCCTTCCCTCCCTCCTCCCTTTCTCACCCTCCTCCCCCGGGCTTCCCCTACCCTCATACCTTCATTCCTCCCACCATCTCCTCTGCCATTGGCATCTCTGCTCTCCCCTCTCCCTCCCCCAACACCTTCTTCCCCTCTTGGCAGGTCCCTGGGCTCTAACACGTTAAGTGGACATTCGCGCGCCGGAGATTGTTTCCATCGTTTTAGTATATGTGCCGTCATGTTTTAGTCCAGTCAAATTGCAGATATACCTTGCGAAAGGTGGGGTAGAAGATTTTATTTTTTTAACTCGTTCATATGGTTGGAAAGGTTATAAGACCAGGTTTTGCCAACAAAATTTCTCTTGGGAAAACTTTCTGCAGTCAAAAAACTTCGAAAATTTCGGACTTTTTTCAGTTTTTTCAAAATATCTGTTTCATTTGCTCCTATCGCTTTAACGTCTATTTTCTTTTTTAAAGAGCACAAAATTCTCTACAAATTTGATTCTTACCATTTTTTTCTACTCCCAGTATCTAAGGCGCTGCAGCGCGTCAAAAAATACAAATTTTTCAAATTTTGAGCATAGTGGCAAGATACCTTATTTTTGAGCACTATTTTTTTAGTTTCTGTTTGTGTAGTATAAATACATTATACATCATGCTATATGTTGGAATTTACCACCTCACTTTCAGGTATTCAATTTCTCTGTATGTAACATGAGGATTGCTGGGCACCCAACTATTGTGATTCTTACATCACTACCTGAAGTTCACTATGGGCCACCTCAGCCCTAGTATTTGTACAACTACAAATATAAAAATACATCATTAAGACACACACACACACACACACACACACACACACACACACACACACAAAATAAATTGTCTCACGAAACTGAACTATTATTAGTGCAATAGGCAACCTAATTAGGTGGGTAATTATTCTTGTGTATAAAGGCCACACAGTTGACATTAAAAATAAATAGCTTTATTACAATTAAAATGCATTGTCAGTTACTAAAAAATGTTGACAGTTCTGGGTGTGTAATACTTGTAATACCGCACTTTAGCGCACTTGAGACAGGTATGAGTATCACTTCCAACGTTTTGATGGGCCAGGTTCCTCAGTGTCATCAGAAATACCTTGTGTTACGGATTCAGGGTCTGTACATAGAGTTGATCCCAGATTGACCTCTTCTTTAAACAGCGATTCAGCCTCAGCAAGTTCGTTGATTTCGTCAGCGGTTTCCTCAACATCCTCCATAACATCTTCTTCACTGTCTTCATATAAAAATTTTGGCGCGTTTTCACAGTTGACCCCAATACATTTCTTGCAAATTGAAGTACATTTCAAACCCGCTTTTCTGCAGGAGCACGCTCCGCCACAGTTCAGCTTGCATGAGCATGAAACAATGTGAAGAAGTGCTTCAGGTGCTGGATCTTGGCTCATTATAACGAATATTGAACCGTGGTCACTGTGATTCCAGCCCCATTTCTCAGGAGGTTTCCAGTCTCCCATCCAACTTTGGATTTGTTGGTAAGTTCGCAACGAATGATGTTGTGCAGCATCTTGTGTAGAGGCGTGAGTGAACAGAATATATTCACTGTCAAACTTGTAAAATGCAGTGGAAAACCACTTGTCTTCTGCATTTCCTCTTCCTGGCTTTAAGAAAAATAAGTTTTCAATGCCTTGCCCCAAACTGGTCATGAACAAAAGAAGGTCAACATCTTCTCCTACAATGACAACACTTCCAAAATCTTCGGTTCTTGAAATGGCAGATGTTACAATCATAACGTCAGCATCTTCTTGTGCCTGGCTTTGAAGCTGTTTCAGCTATCACCACATCGTCCCCATATTTCTGGAAAAGGCGAGCCTTGACAGTTCGAATATCAGGACGAGGTGATTTGGCTATTTGCTGTAACAGATCGTCCATAGAAAACTGACATTCCTCCGTATTGGTTTCCAGGTAGGCAAATACAGCCTCCATGCCTTCATCTACCTGTGTTGCAGGTCAGTAACCTCGATTCTGTCCAGTAGCTGAAACACGGTGAAAGAACTTTCTGTAGCAAAATCTGTGGTATCACCCATCTGCAGCAACCAAATCATTTACATTTTGAATCCGCTCTATCACTTGTTGACCAAATTCATCACCACGTCGTTTAGCCTGTTCTAATACTGTCGATTGCACTTCCAATTTCATTACTTTGTAAACAAAATTTCGTTTGGCATATGGTAATCTTAACAGCTTCGTTAAAAAGTCATCAGAATTCCCTTTTGCAAATAAGAAGCATTTCTCTTTGAAATTGAACTGACCTTTATCCTACGACCGACGTAGCACGCCTGTTGGTTCCTGAGGATGTCGAACGCTAGCTGCTTCTCTCATTAATGTACTTCTTGTAGCATGCTTCATGCAACATCACTTCACTGAGCGTTTTCAAAAAACGGGTGTGGGCAGACTCCCTGCGTTTAGCACTACAATCGATAAGTGTGCTCAGTCCTTTCTTTTTCACAAATGGTTCAAATGTCTTTGAGCACTATGGGATTTAACATCTATGGTCATCAGTGCCCTAGAACGTAGAACTACTTAAACCTAACTAACCTAAGGACATCACACACATCCATGCAGGATTCGAACCTGCGACCGTAGCGGTCACGCGGTTCCAGACTGAAGCGCCTAGAACCGCACGGCCACACCGGCCGGCTTCTTTTTCACATTGCTTCCACCACTCACCACAGTTTTTTTCGCAAATGAAACACAAATTCATGTCAGACATACTCTTTTTCAGCACCACAACATATACTAAATGGAAGCGACTCCAAACTGTAGGACCCTTATTGTTGTGTGCTAATAGCAGTCAGCGCGCTGTGAACAATCACCAGAGATAATCGCCTTCCGCCCGCGAAGTACTAAATACGTTTTTGTCCGCTAAAGAACAATTCCTACATACTTTTTCTTATAACTGATCATTAACGTCAATCAACTGTAGAAAATGTACGGCACCTGCATGCAATCGTATTACATATTGTAACATAAATAAACTTCACGCAATCCGACGTGAATGTGTTCGTAGTTACTGAATATGATGCTGTTTGTCCTGGCCCTGCAGCAGAGTGAGATGGTAAATTCCAATGAATAACATGATGAGTAATATGTTTATACTACACAAATAGAAACTGAAATAACAGTGTTCAAAAATTAGGTAATTTGCCACTTTGCTCGAAATTTGAGAAATTGGTATTTTTTGACGCGTTGTAACGCCTTAGATACTGGGAGTAGAAAAAAAATGGTAAGAATCAAATTTGTAGACAATTTTGTGCTCTTTAAAAAAGAAAATAGACGTTAAAGCGACAGGAGCAAATGAAACTGAGACATTTTGAGAAAAACTGAAAAAGGTCCGTAATTTTCGAAGTTTTTTGACTGCAGAAAGTTTTCCCAAGAGAAATTTTGTTGGCAAAACTTGGTTTTCTAACCTTTCCAACAATATTAACGAGTTAAAAAAATAAAATCTTCTACCCCACCTTTTGCAAGGTACAGGCTTTTTTTCTGACAGTTTCACTGGACTATTTGTGCGTCAGTGTTTTTCGCCGCCCACGCTCCATCGTTCACGTGTAGTCCCCGTTATCAGTGTCCGTGTCCAGTGCCAACAGTTTCCTTAGTTGTCTTCACGTGTGAACGGCTCCGTGTTATTCGTTACTGTGTCTACTGTTTCATGCCCCCCACTTTGTTCTGTATATTCTGTGTCTCCATTGTTTTTCTTTGTAAAACTTGTGGCTGAAGAGCAGCGTAGTGTGCTGTTGCCAGCCCACCTTATGTAAGGTGTTATTTCACAATAAAGGAAAAAAAATTGGCTTTATTCAATGTAATTTATCAGCATAGGATATATCGAGTGACTAGCTAGTCTTACAATTTTTCGTCTCCCAGTTGTTGGTTCTTTGTTTTGCTTAAAATATTTTTTTAACCAGTAATGTAATTTTTAGGGTCCGCTACACATGCTAAAGAACAAAATTTCAAAATTATTGTAACTTACGTGGTGGCTTCCAGTAAACATTTCTTTGCGCCTGGTTCGCCAATTTTTTCACCCTCTCAGAGTTTCGTGTAAAACACGATAAAATGATCTATTTGAAGAAGGCTAGTATCGAAAAATGGTTTTTTTCTAATGTTAATATACCTGACGACAATTACATGTTTCATTATAACAATGACCAATGTAAGTTCTGATCTACACCCATTTACAGATCGCTGGCCGAAGTGGCCGAGCGGTTCTAGGCGCTACAGTCTGGAACCGCGCGACCGCTACGGTCGCAGGTTCGAATCCTGCCTCAGGCATGGCTGTGTGTGATGTCATTAGGTTAGTTAGGTTTAAATAGTTCTAAGTTCTAGGGGACTGATGACCTCAGCAGTTGAGTCCCATAGTGCTCAGAGCCATTTGAACCATTTACAGATCAGTGTTGCAGTGTAACAAACTTCGTAACACTGAAGCTCACACGCTGAAACCATTAATTGTAAAAATAATGGTTGTCATCGGGGGGGAGAAACAACGAAAGCAAGGCATTCTGTGATTCTTGCGTAATGAGTTTTACATTGTCGTCATGTAATAAGAGGAAGTGCGAGAGGGCGCTAACAGAAGAGGGAGGAGCCATATACATTTTTCTTACGCCTTCACCCAGCTGAGTGTTGTTGTTAGCGGACTGGGAGACTTAGATTAACTGTGGGAGAGACACGAGCGGCTGTGGCCGCCGCCGATACGAGGCGTGGCGTGCAGCAGCGCCGCGGCCAGGATTACGCCGCGGAGAGCACCGCCGGCTGCAGTCTGCTGTCCGCCGCCCGCGTGATTAATGGACACTACCGCGAATGAGACTTGCCCAACTTGGCCGTTATTAACGACTGCGTCGAGCGGACACGTCCGGAACCGGCTGGCTCTTGCTGAAATTACTGAAGATACTATCTGCCGAAGCTTCTGGATCGTCTTGTCCCTTCTTCGTAGCAGTTCCTTTGTTTTAGGCCACACCGGCCATTTCCACGAGATTATCACGTCCCCACTATGTGCCAATGATCAAGTATTAATCGTAATTGGCAGAACGCACGTTTTGTTTGCTTTCTTCGGAATTTGGATGGACAGTGGTTGGCCACAACATTCAGGAGGAATTTATTTAATTATAATGCTTTCATCAATAAAACTAATAATAATAATAATAATAATAATAATAATAATAATAATACATCAGCTACACCATTGCAATTTCATAACCACTTCTACAACCCTTTAGATCACATAACATCAACAGATACAAAGAAAGTAAATTGGAAAAAGAAAACACTACACGGCAAGCACCCGTATCATCTAACACAGCCACACATAGATCAAGACGCATCCAACACATGGCTAAGAAACGGCAATATATACAGTGAGACGGAAGGATTCATGATCGCAATACAGGATCAAACAATAAACACCAGATATTACAGCAAGCATATTATTAAAGATCCCAATACCACAACAGATAAATGCAGACTTTGCAAACAACAAATAGAAACAGTAGATCACATCACAAGCGGATGTACAATACTAGCAAATACAGAATACCCCAGAAGACATGACAATGCAGCAAAAATAATACATCAACAACTTGCCATAAAACATAAACTAATAAAACAACACGTTCCCACATACAAGTATGCACCACAAAATGTACTGGAGAATGATGAATACAAATTATACTGGAACAGAACGATTATAACAGATAAAACAACACCACATAACAAACCTGACATCATACTCACCAATAAAAAGAAGAAATTAACACAACTAATTGAAATATCCATACCCAACACAACAAATATACAGAAGAAAACAGGAGAAAAAATTGAAAAATACATCCAACTGGCTGAGGAAGTCAAGGACATGTCGCATCAGGATAAAGTCGACATTATCCCAATTATACTATCAACTACAGGAGTCATACCTCACAATATTCACCAGTACATCAATGCAATACAGCTACATCCAAACATATATATACAACTACAAAAATCTGTAATTATTGATACATGTTCAATTACCCGAAAGTTCCTAAATGCAATATAACATATACCATACAGTTACAAGGAAGTCACGCTTGACCGAGGTCCGCGTCACGTTCCATTTTTAACCAGACTTAAGTCTGAGAAAAAAAAGTCAATAATAATAATAATAATAATAATTAATACAGGGTGTCCCAAAAAGAATGACCCGATTTTAAATAGTTATTTATTAGGAAGAAGGGCTTAACACCAACAAATTACATACTAAATTACTCAGAAAAAGACATTAGTTTATAATAATTCAACATAAATGTTCAATATGTCATCCAATGGCTGCACGGACGACATCTACCCGATAGCCGAATTCATCACAAACTGAGCGCAAGGTGTCTTCGGTCACTGAAGCTACAGCAGCTGATATTCTTGTTTTTAGTTCATCAATGTCATGAGGTAAGGGAGGAACGTAAATGTATTGTTTAACATATCCCCACAGGAAGAAATCACATGGTGTTAAGGCAGGGGACCTAAGAGTCCAAGAGTGTAAAGCCTGGTCTCGCAGTCCTGTACGCCCTATCCAACGTTGAGGCACGTTGGCAGTGAGGAAACTGCACACGTTGTTGTGCCAGTGCGGTGGTGCTCCATCTTGCTGAGAGATGAAATTGTCAGAGTCAAGATGTGGGAATAACCAGTTTCGTGGCATCCTGTTACGGTTCCTTCTCAAAAAAGTAGGGACCATAAACCTTGCTTTGTGAAACAGCACAAAAAAAAATTCACTTTTGGTGAATCACGTTCGTGTTCAATTGTTCCATGAGAATTTACGAGCCCCCATATACGCACATTATGACGGTGAACCTTACCACTAATATGGAAAGTTACCTCGTCACTGAATATCAACTGTGAAATGAAAGTGTCATCTTCCATGTCTCTAAAACAGCTTTGCTAAAGTCCACTCGCTTCACTTTGTTAGTATTTCGAAGAACTTGTACCAGTTGTAAACGGTATGGTTTGAGGGCTAAACGACGCCCTAACACACGCCACACTGTCATGTGTGGTAACGAAAGTTCTCAGCTAGCACGACGCGTAGACTTGAGGGGGCTCCGCACAAATAGTCGCTGGATTTGTTCCACTATTTGTCCAGGAACACGTGACTGGCTAGGACTTTCGCCTGTACAGAGGCACCTTGTTTCTTCAAACTGTTTATAACACCGTCGATGTTCTTTGGTGATGGTGGTTTAGCACGAAATCGAATATGAAACGCCCGCTGAACTGCTATCACTGACTGAGTACGACTAAATTCTGTTGTTGTTGTGGTCTTCAGTCCTGAGACTGGTTTGATGCAGCTCTCCATGCTACTCTATCCTGTGCAAGCTTCTTCATCTCCCAGTACCTACTGCAACCTACATCCTTCTGAATCTGCTTAGTGTACTGATCTCTTGGTCTCCCTCTACGATTTTTACCCTCCACGCTGCCCTCCAATGCTAAATTTGTGATCCCTCGATGCCTCAGAACATGTCCTACCAACCGATCCCTTCTTCTAGTCAAGTTGTGCCACAAACTTCTCTTCTCCCCAATCCTGTTCAATACCTCCTCATTAGTTACGTGATCTACCCACCTTATCTTCAGCATTCTTCTGTAGCACCACATTTCGAAAGCTTCTATTCTCTTCTTGTCCAAACTAGTTATCGTCCATGTCTCACTTCCATACATGGCTACACTCCATACAAATACTTTCAGAAACGACTTCCTGACACCTAAATCTATACTCGATGTTAACAAATTTCTCTTCTTGAGAAACGCTTTCCTTGCCATTGCCAGTCTACATTTTATATCCTCTCTACTTCGACCATCATCGGTTATTTTACTCCCTAAATAGCAAAACTCCTTTACTACTTTAAGTGTCTCATTTCCTAATCTAATTCCCTCAGCATCACCCGACTTAATTTGACTACATTCCATTATCCTCGTTTTGCTTTTGTTGATGTTCATCTTATATCCTCCTTTCAAGACATTGTCCATTCCGTTCAACTGCTCTTCCAAGTCCTTTGCTGTCTCTGACAGAATTACAATGTCATCGGCGAACCTCAAAGTTTTTACTTCTTCTCCATGAATTTTAATACCTACTCCGAATTTTTCTTTTGTTTCCTTTACTGCTTGCTCAATATACAGATTGAATATCATCGGGGAGAGGCTACAACCCTGTCTCACTCCTTTCCCAACCACTGCTTCCCTTTCATGCCCCTCGACTCTTATAACTGCCATCTGGTTTCTGTACAAATTGTAAATAGCCTTTCGCTCCCTGTATTTTACCCCTGCCACCTTCAGAATTTGAAAGAGAGTATTCCAGTCAACATTGTCAAAAGCTTTCTCTAAGTCTACGAATGCTAGAAACGTAGGTTTGCCTTTTCTTAATCTTTCTTCCAAGATAAGTCGTAAGGTCAGTATTGCCTCACGTGTTCCAACATTTCTACGGAATCCAAACTGATCTTCCCCGAGGTCGGCTTCTACCAGTTTTTCCATTCGTCTGTAAAGAATTCGCGTTAGTATTTTGCAGCTGTGACTTATTAAACTGATAGTTCGGTAACTTTCACATCTGTCAACACCTGCTTTCTTTGGGATTGGAATTATTATATTCTTCTTAAAGTCTGAGGGTATTTCGCCTGTCTCATACATCGTGCTCACCAGATGGTAGAGTTTTGTCATGACTGGCTCTCCTGAGGCCATCAGTAGTTCTAATGGTAGTTCTAAATTCATTAACACAATAAGCCTTCTGTTGCGCGGACGCCATATTGCACGAGACTGGCTGCACGCTCAAGGTCAGCGCTCGTAGCGACATCTAGCAGATTTTTTCTGAAACTCTAGACCATGCCGATTACATCTAGCGCGGTTTCAGTTATCAAGTGACATTTGTCTCAGTATTATTACAAGTTACAATCGAATCATTCTTTTTGGGACGCCCTGTATTATTAGTGTACTATAAGCAGCAATTAAAAGCCATATAAGTTCTGTGCTGCTGTATTAACAACATTCAGCCAAAGTTAACAATGTTCTCGTGTTAGCAAGTTTCCTAAAACTGTGGACCCGCAATGATATCCACACTTACTTGTACTCCCCTTCCGGGATTCGAGGCGATCCTTGGTCCCTGATAGAAACCATCCGTTAGACTAAAGCCGGTGTGCCGGCGAGGCTGGATGTGGTTTGTATCCCATTACGTGAATACTGGGCTGATAAACATGTCCCGTCTCAGTTACACGATTCGCAAACATTACGCAAAAAAAGCGTTTCCATACTTCACGTGGACAGATGCAAACAGCTGGGGGAGTGGTTGGTATCAGGAAGGGCATCCAGCCTTCCACCTCCACTGGCATTGCCAGATGCAGTTTAGCGTGCAGATCCCGTGAAAAAACACTTAGGTGAAAAAAGTCATCGGACACGCACATATACAGATGGCGGTAGACTTGCGTACACAAGGTACAGAAGCCAGTGTATTGCTGGAGCTATCGTTTGTGCTTGAGTGACTCATGTGAGAAGGTGCCCGACGTGATTATGGCAGCATAAGTGGAATAACTTTTAAAGCGGAATAGTAGTTAAGCTAGACACATGGGACATTAAGCTTCGGTAATCGTTAGGAAATTCAATTTTTCGCGAACAAAAGTTTTCAGTGTGTGCCGAGATCAATCACAGCGCAGTGACCGACGGCCTTCACTTAATAACCAAGAGCAGTGGCGTCTGCGTAGAGTTATCGGTGCTAATAGACAAGCGACACAGTGAATTAACCGCAGAAATCAATTTGGGACGTACGGCGAACGTGTAAGTTAGGACAGTGCGGCGAAGCGAAGTTGTAAACAAGGCAAGGTGCAAACTGGAGGTGGGTGTGGGTTATGTTTACATGGCAGGGACTCGGTCCTCCGGTCCAGCTGAACCGATAATTGACTGAAAATGGTTATGTTCGGCTACTTGGAGACCATTTTTAGCTATTCATGGACTTCATGTTGCCAAACAACAGTGTCATGTCACCGGGTGACAATTTTTCGCGACTGGTTTGGAGCACGTTTTAGACAATTCGAACGAATTATTTGGTCACCTAAATGCCCGACACGAATCCCATTGAATATTATTGGGACGTACTCGAGACCGATGACCTCAGCAGTTTGGTCCCTTAGAAATTCACACGTACGCGTACACACACACGCACACGCACACGCACACGCACGCGCACACACACAGCAATACTTCCGCAATTACGGACGGCTATTGAGGCAACATGGCTCAATATTTCTGCAGTGGACTCCCAAAGATTTGTTGAGTTCATGTCACCTCGAGTTGCTGCGCTATACCGGACAAAAGGAGGTCCTGCAGAATATTAGTCTGTATCCCACACCTTTGTCACCTCCGCATACGGCGTAATGTCAGGAAAAAGAAGAAAAGAAGGATTAAACAACTCCTGGTCAAGTCTGTCGTCTGAAGGAAGGTTGCAAAGCAAGAATTCTGCTGGGAAATGCCGGAAGACCTGCACAAGATAAACGATTGGGACTGGCTATTAACACTGAAAATAAATGTATTTAACTATTGGGCATAAATAGGCAAGCGAACTACCACTGTTCACACTATTGTCAATAAACCACTGTGAACCATAACAACCGTAAAATATCTAGTAGTAACTATAAAGAGAGACTTCAAGTTAAATATCCATTTACAATAAGTAGCAGGAAGAGCACATTCTAGATCGAGATTCATTCAGGGAATGTACTAGTAATTCATCGACGAAAGAAGTGGCTTACAAGACACTTTCTCGACCAGTTCATGACTTGCTCAGAATGGATCCATTCCAAGTTGGGTTAATGGAAGGGAAGGAGGAAAGGGAGGGAGAGATGGAGAGATGGAGGGAGAGATGGAGGGAGAGAGGGAGGGTGGGAGGGAGACAGAGAAAGAGAAAGAGAGAGAGAGAGAGAGAGAGAGAGAGAGAGAGAGAGAGAGAGAGAGAGAGAATGCAACGAACAGCACCACGTTTTGTCATGGGATTATTTACTTGGCACGAGAGCGTTACCGAGAAGGTCAACAAACTTCTGTGGAAAACGGTGCGAAACAGGAGTTTTGCAGCACGAAGGGATTTATTGTTAAAATTTCTGGAGAGTACATTCTGGGAAGAATCGGATAACACGTTACTTCCTCTTACTTACGTCTCATGGAATTACGACCAGAAAACCAGAGAAATTGTTCATACAGAGGCTGACCGACAATAATTCTTCGCACATGCTATCCGCATGTGTTTCAGGAAGGGAGAAAGTAATAGTCCCGGAAGCATCGGCCGGCCGGAGTGGCCGTGTGGTTCTAGGCGCTGCAGTCTGGAGTCGAGCGGCCGCTACGGTTGCAGGTTCGAATCCTGCCTCGGGCATGTATGTGTGTGATGTCCTTAGGTTAGTTAGGTTTAATTAGTTATAAGTTCCAGGCGACTGAAGACCTCAGAAGTTAAGTCGCATAGTGCTCAGAGCCACTTGAACCATTTTGAGCCGGAAGCATCGTCCGCCACATACCGTAAGGTGATTCCTCTACCACAATGTCGAAGATTCTGACTTCTTGTTTGTTAGTTAGTTAGCTTCATGTTCCACTTGTGCAGTTAATGGTAATTAATGATAGTTGTATGACCAATTCACCTAATTCTTTCAGCTTTTGTAATTGCCACAATGTCATGTTGTTTACATATATCATATAGTTCAATGTTTTATCGACTTCGCCATTGTCCTCTGGCAAGAGTCTTCATTTACGTTAAACAAATACGACATGGGTACAATCGCTTATGTTGATCGCTTATCACACCGTCTGTGTGATAAGGGCACGACTGCACAGTGGGTTCGATACGAAGCAGACAGAAAATTACTATCTACTACTGTAAGTAAGCTAGTCCACTACACAACTACGGTTGTGATAGTAACTGTAATTAACTCTGAGTAGAGAGCACAAGCAACTAGCCGAAGGCGTCGCCCAGACACTGGAAAGGCCTGCCGCCGCCTACATTGCGGCGTTACGGTAACACGATGGTTCCTGTTGCAAGAGCTGGGAGCTAATAAACTTAAGACGGAATAAATGTAAGCAGTTTAGTTCATGAACTCACAGGACAGGATAAGATGGGACAGTGTGGTAAGGGTGGGAGTGGTTCCTGTTCTGCTCGTTGTGTGCCTGTGTTTCCAATGCAACAGTTCTACATCAGATCGCCAACGACGCCACTAGAAGTCTCCTTAAGAGACGGACGCTTGAAACACTGTTTAATTGACACAGGCGCCAGAATTTTTATACGTTTTTCAGCCTACAAGCACTGTGAGGAAAACCTAAATATCAGTGGGACCTTCGAGTTGAACTTACGACGGCTTACGTCAGGGGAGTGCAGTAGATTGTACAGCACTTGGCAGCCCCATCAGTCAAACAAATCAGTAACAGCTTTCACTGTACGTGCTTGAGCATTGTCCTGCAAAATGATGGTCAGGTCCTGCAGAAAGTTTCATCACTTCTATCTCTACGCTGTTCAGTTTTGGAACACAACTTACGACCAGCTTTTTGCAAAGATAAGTCAGTGGAATGTGTAGTGACGTATACGCTTGGCTATGCGGATAATGCACATGAGAAGTACAATAATGGCGATATGTGCTTGACAAGTGAAGGTGATATTGACAAGTGTCGAGCCGTTTAGTTCGTCATACTTGTCGGACAGGGAGCCACAAACCCCGTCTCGAGTGAAACGTAATGAAGGACAATGTTGTCCAAGGAGGGGGTTCCAACTTAATTACGTTCATGGAACATTATCTGCAGCATATTAAAAACAATTATGAACAGATTTCGAATAATTCCTCAGCAAAATGACCGTGTCGTGCATAAGAACTACTACGATATACAAGGAGGAATAGGCGCACATGTTACAGCATGTGCACGATAGTGACCTACTGCGTTATGCCCAACAAATTTCGGTCGACATAGATTACAGTGATTTAAAGGGAAACAGTGAATGATATCATAACTTCAAAAAGTACTACAGAATCAGAGGACTTAAAATAGAGGAATTTCGAATAAACCGTGAACTTGACGATGCACTGCAAACTGGCTGTATCGGCCCGAAAATTTGTTGATAAGAGAAACAAACTTCTCCCATTATTCAGTAAGGAATTTATTTTGAGTCTTATCAATCGGGATTTGAAGAGGATATGCATATGAAAGGAATCCTAGGAATTAGAGGTACCACGAGAGTTGTATCAAGGTAAACCAACATCAATGCCTTACCCTAATTCGCATACAATTACCCAGACTGTTAATCTGGATGGTAAATTGTCTGATAAGTTGTTTATTGTGCTGCGAGACGTTGGAGGTGCTCTGCCCCATACGATTCTTTCTCATGTGCGTGTTGTTGCAAGGGCAGTAGGGAGTATTTGTTTCACAGCTAGCAAGAGTGGGTAAATGGGCTAAGAGAAGTACAACTATGGAATGAGCACTGCTTTTGGCCAGTAGCTGATCAAAATAACTCGTTTTTGCTTGATTCCTGCTCTGCATATAAAAATTATACTCTCATAGAGCAAACTGTCCCTCCTGAAAAGTTTGCGACACTTACCGGATGTTTTTTCTTCCCGTCTTATAAAACTTATTATCGCACTATCTTCACCTACTCGTTACAAGATAGACACTTTCACGATAAAATTCACGACAGGCTGTTTCGCATTCCATTGCATGGCATCACATTTCACCATTCCTCATCACCCGACACACCAACGCGATTCTATATGCAACACTTAAGAATGGATACCTGGATGGACGTCCTCCACTCCGAAGGAGGTCGCCTATCGTCTTCGATCATGATGGTGCGAACCTTTGCTATATTTCATTTGGCGTTCATGGTGCAAGTTAAGTTTGGTTTGAACATTTCTTCAATGTTGATGATGTCCTTCTTGTGAAGTGTAATAGATACACTCCATAAAGGTTGTTCTCTGCTCCTCCCGGACACTAATTTTCTATCGCCCTGCTGATGGGCATGGTAAGTCATTGGCCGCTAATATTTTTTTCTGTCATAATTATTAATACAACACTTTCAAATGAGTCTTAATTAGACTGAACTCGTCACCTCGCATTCTAGGGGTTCCTTGACATGGATACGACTCCAGCAGGAATCTTTGAATAAGGAACTTGTCTCAGCTAATAATGGTAGTGCTTAACAATTTAGTCTACCACACAATCTACCCTGATAAAAACACTACATTGGAAAATTACTGTTTTTAACAGAGTTCAAAGTCGGTGTTCAGGCCTCGTACCTTTTCAATTCTGTGTGCCCTGTCGCATCCCAGGGATCACAATAGTTCCACCATAACGTTACAAGCACTGAATTTTTATTCGAAGTGAGCATCACCAGAAATGGATAGGAGACGATAAATCCCTTACATTATATTTCAGAAAGAAAAAAAAGTATGCATAAATATGGTGGTGAGCAACGCAATCTACTCTTTATCATTACCTGATTGTCATACGAGTTTATATCTGCTGCTGGTATGCCATACAATCTATTATCTTACTTCAGGATCGCTCTCTGACCATCATGCAAACCACCTAGAATATTCCTGCGTCTCCAGGCCTTTTCCATGTATACTTCTTCCTCTAGAGATTTTTAACGGTGTATTCACTATTAATAACAGAAATCTGTTGTAGAACACAGCCGGCCGAAGTGGCCGTGCGGTTCTAGGCGCTACAGTCTGGAACCGCGAGACCGCTACGGTCGCAGGTTCGAATCCTGCCTCTGACATGGATGTGTGTGATGTCCTTAGGTTAGATAGGTTTAACTAGTTCTAAGTTCTAGGGGACTAATGACCTCAGAAGTTGAGTCCCATAGTGCTCAGAGCCATTTGAACCATTTTTAGAACACATTTAATGTTTTTCCTCTCTCGTTCTTACTATAAGGCCTGTATTCACCTCCAACTCTTTCTTCTTTTTCTTCTTCTTCTACTACCGGGTTCCAATCCTCCATGATTATTACATTAGCATCTTCCTTTACATACTAAATTATCTGGTTACAATCCTCATATGCTTTCGGCTTACTATGTCGCCATGTATATCCGAACTGTTATTGCTGGTGTTGGTCTACTGTCGATTGTAATGTGAACAATTCTATGACTAAATTGTTCAAAGCATTTCATTCTCTACTCTCACTTCCGGCTCATAACGAATTTCCTGCTCATGTTATCCTATATTCGTCTGATTGCAAATTCTTATCTACTTTCCATTTCACTTCACTGATCTCCACTATATCTAGACTGAGCCTTTGCATTTCCCCTTTCAGCTTCTCTAACTTCCCTACTACATTAAAACCTCTGAAATTCATCGCTTCGTCTCTTAGAATGTTATTCTTTCATTGGTTATTCGAGTTTTTCTCATGCTTTCCATCTTCTTGGCACCCCCTCCCGGAGATCGGAATGGGGAACTAATTCGATATCTTTGCGAAGGTTCACGATACTTTATCAATTACAGGCCACGTGTTCTCTGAGTGCACATTACGTGTCTTTAATGCAGTGGTCGTTGCCTCCTGAATCCGGTGCTGTTGATCGTTCACATCTGAGGTCATCAGTCCCCTAGACTTAGAGCTACTTAAACCTAACTAACCTAAGGACATCACACACATCCATGCCCGAGGCAGGATTAGAACCTGCGACCGTAGCAGCCGCGTGGTTCCGTACTGAAGCGTCTAGAACCGCTCGACCACAGCGTCCGGCTCATACCAGTTTTCCACCCCAAAGGCAAGACGTTGGCCTGCAACTGACAAGGGCTATGGCAGAACAAGGAAGTCTCCTTTTACCAAAAGTCTTCGGCCGCCATTGTCAATGATTTTTATTCATAATTTAAGCAGCGGCTTGGTTGGAACACGGGATGCAGGACACTTTGATTTTTAGTCAAAGACAGTACCCCTAGACTGGTGTACTATACATAAACATAATTTTCCTACTCTCCATACTTCTCTCCCCTGCTCTCCTCTACAATCTCTGGTACGCTTCTTGCGTATTACTGACGTCATACAGCACCTGGAACCTTCTCTTGCCCTTTCCACTCACTAGCAGAATAAAACTCATCCCTGTACCTCGTCATTCCTGAGTTTCAGTCCAGTCGATCTCAGTTCTGCACGATATCCACATATCTCACATTTCAGTTCTCCTCTCTTCCTACACTATGTGATCTAAAGTATCCGGACACCCCAAAAGCATACGTTTTTTTCATTTTAGGTGCATTGTGCTGCCACCTACTGCGAGATACTCCATATCAGCGACCTCAGTAGTCATTAGACATCGTGAGAGAGCAGAATGGGACGCTCCGCGGAACTCACGGTCTTCGAACGTGGTCAGGTGATTAGGTGTTACTTGTGTCATACGTCTGTGCGCAAGATCTCCACATTCCTAAACATCCCTAGGTCCACTGCTTCCGATGTGATAGTGAAGTGGAAAGGTAAAGGGTCACGTACAGCACAAAAGCGTACAGGTCGACCTCGTCTGTCGACTGACAGAGACCGCCGAAAGTTGAAGCGGGTCGTAATGTGTAATATGCAGACATCTATCCAAAACATCACACAGGAATTCCATACTGCATCAGGATCCACTACAAGTACTATGGCAGTTAGGCGGCAGGTGAGAAAACTTGGATTTCATGGTCGAGCGGCTGCTCATAAGCTATACATCACGCCGGTAAATGCCAAACGACGCCTCGCTTGGTGTAAGGAGCGTAAACATTCAACGACTGAACAGTGGAGGAAAGTTGTGTGGAGTGACGAATCACGGTACACAATGTGGCGACCCGGTGGTAGGGTGTGAGGATGGCGAATGCCAAGTGAACGTCATCTGCCAGCGTGTGTAGTGCCAACAGTAAAATTCGGAGGGTGTGGTGTGGTCGTGTTTTTCATGGTGGAGGCTTGCACCCTTTGTTATTTTGCGTATTACTATCACAGCAAAGGCCTACATTGATGTGTTAAGCACCAATGTTGAAGGGCAATTCGGGGATGGCGATTGTCTTTCAACGCGATCGAGCACCTGTTCATAATACACGACAATAACATCCCTGTAATGGAATGGCCTACAGTACTGACCTGCATCTTATAGAACACCTTTGGGATGTTTTGGAACGCTGACTTCGTGCCAGGCCTCATCGACCGACTTCGATATCTCTCCTCAGTGTAGCACTCAGTGAAGAATGGGCTGTTATTCCCCAAGAACCCTTCCAGCACCTGACTGAACTTATGCCTGCGAGAGTGGAAGCTGTCATCAAGGTTAAGGGTGGGCCAACACCATATTGAATTCGAGCATTAACGATGGAGGGTGCCGCGAACTTTTATGTCATTTTCAGCACACAGGACAGGAACTGCCGACGGACACCTTAGGGCACGAAATATTTTCGTTGTTGGGTAAATTCAGAGAAGGGTACAATGAAGAAGACTACCGACTGAGCCAGCGAATTTCATGTTTGAAATCCTTCTTGGATTATGGTTGAGTTCAGTCTTTCGGTTTTACCTGCAGTATCGGTTTGGTCGTGATGCTGGCCTCTAGGCTGATTACCACTACCCTTTTAACCACTGAGAGATATATGGCTACAGCGACTCAAGGTTCGCCGGCCGGTGTGGCCGAGCGGTTCTAGGCGCTTCAGTCTGGAACCGTGCAACCGCTGCGGCCGCAGGTTCGAATCCTGCCTCGGGCATGGATGTGTGTGATGTCCATAGGTTAGTTAGGTTTAAGTAGTTCTAGGGGACTGATGACCTCAGATGTTAAGTTCCATAGTGCTCAGAGCCATTTGACTCAAGGTTCACCAAAGGAATGTGAGCTTTCCTCGTTGAGATCTCGTTCGGTGTTACTCATAGTGGATAGAATTTCAGCTAGAGGCAACAAATTGACAGACGTTGATGGTGTAAAGATCCTCGCACGCTACCAGAATGACCATCTGTGACCGTTTTCTGGTCACAAAAGGCATGTACACGCCAGTGATTATGCAAGTGTAACGTGAGGTACTGTCGTAGGAAATTCAACCCAGGCAACGAAGGAGTAACAGTCTTCCTCACGTCGGTTGCCACAAGAAGTCTGTGTACACCGATAGCTGTTAGATGCAAAATGACGGCGCAAATAATGTTGAGGGTTTTCAGGAACATTCGTCTGCAGAATCGCAGGCAGCGCGTAGTCAACGGCTTCGCCGCCGCCTGCGGAATGCTACCTGGTATAAAATGCGGATTAACTCGCACGTCTTACTTGAGGATCTATATAAATGACCTGGGTGACAATCTGAGTAGTTCTCTTAGGTTGTTCGCAGATGATGCTGTAATTTACCGTCTAGTAAGGCCATCCGAAGACCAGTATCAGTTGCAAAGCGATTTAGAAAAGATTGCTATATGGTGTGGCAGGTGGCAGTTGACGCTAAATAACGAAAAGTGTGAGGTGATCCACATGAGTTCCAAAAGAAATCCGTTGGAATTCGATTACTCGATAAATAGTACAATTCTCAAGGCTCTCAATTCAACTAAGTACCTGCGTGTAAAAAATTACTAACAACTTCAGTTGGAAAGACCACATAGACAATATTGTGGGGAAGGCGAGCCAAAGGTTGCGTTTCATTGGCAGGACACTTAGAAGATGCAACAAGTCCACTAAAGAGACAGCTTACACTACACTCGTTCGTCCTCTGTTAGAATATTGCTGCGCGGTGTGGGATCCTTACCAAGTGGGATTGACGGAGGACATCGAAAGGGTGCAAAAAAGGGCAGCTCGTTTTGCATTATCACGTAATAGGGGAGAGAGGTTGGCAGATATGATACGCGAGTTGGGATGGAAATCATTAAAACAAAGACGTTTTTTGTCGCGGCGAGATCTATTTACGAAATTTCAGTCACCAACTTTGTCTTCCGAAAGCGAAAATATTTTGTTGAGCCCAACCTACATAGGCAGGAATGATCATCAAAATAAAATAAGAGAAATCAGAGCTCGAACAGAAAGGTTTAGGTGTTCGGCCCGCCCGCTGTTCGGGAGTGGAATGGTAGAGAGAGAGTATGATTGTGGTTCGATGAACCCTCTGCCAAGCACTTAAATGTGAATTGCAGAGTAGTCATGTAGATGTAGATGTAGGATAGGCTATAGCCCTGTTTTGCTCACTTCTCAATTACTGCCCTCTCTTTCATGTCCTTCGACTTTTAGAATTGCGGTGTGGTTTCGGAACATGTTTTAGATAAAATATCATTTTTTGCCTTTTGTCCCTGACAACTTGTCGATTGGAATGAGATTGTTTCAGTCAAACATCAAACGTTTCTTCTGAAGTTACAAATGCTATGAAAGTGAGTTCTTTCTTTTTTTTCAATTTATACTGTAAGTTAAATCATAATGTCAATATAACTACACTTTTGCAGAACCCAAATTGATCCTCTGCCACGTAAGTTTCTACAGTCGTTCCATGCTGCCATAGAAAACTCGTGTTAATGTTTTGCAAACAGGACTTATCAGTACCATAGTTTAGTAATATTCGCAGCTTTCAGTACCTGCCAATGTAGGTACTCTACATTCTGTCTGTAGTAAAGCTGTCATCGAGGTGGTTTGAAATCCTGTGCTTCCTATTTGTTTCTGCTTCCACCACGGAAAGACAAAGTGACTTTGAGGACTATGTGTAAATTAATAGTTCGTTATTTTTCAGTTATAATAAATTTCTTAACGTCTGTCTGGAACATTGGAGATACTGTCCAACCGAAAAAGCTGGACCATTGGCAAACACGTTCCAACAACGATGAGGAATTTTCTCTTTCTTGAAGCAGTCGTTAGTGAATAGATGTCACTCCTGGAGAGATTTTGAACGAGGAAACTGCGGGAAGAGACTATGGCGCGAAATAACGAATCCTAAATTACTATTGATTAACTCAATGAGTACTCTGATGTAACAGTAAGTTTCAAAATAAAAAATATCCGTATTAGATGGAGAGTCATATTTTACAAATATTACGTACTAAGTCAGTATTTGCAACAAAGGGTGGTGGCTCAGCTTGTGGTATAGAATCTGCCAAACGCGGATTGCTCATTTGAGAGTCGTGCAGGAACTCTCTTGGCTGCCATTTTATAAAACAAGTACGTTACCTACAATAGGTGCTGCGGGTCATTGTACATATGTTCCATAAAACTGCGGTAGCGCACATGGGTTAGATATGTCGAAAGTTCGCTGTTTTATTTTCCTGTTATATTATTTCTAAGATGTTTTTCATCAGTTTGACGTAATAAATGCACTTCAGTGTCTATGAATGTTCACTGTGCCTCATGCTGGGAAAGTATTACCAGTTCATAACAAATGGTTACGAAAGTTGAGTCGCTGACCTGTCAGACATAAATAGCAGAGTTTTTTCATTCGTCTTTTAGGTAGCGAAGCGTAGTGACGACACAGGAAGTATTTAGTTTGACATTTGAGCCGTTTTCCGTCGTTCCTTAGTTCCTTCAAAATTCACGGAGGTTGATAGTTAAATGTTGAGACTTGGAACCTGTGTATGAAAACTCTGTTGTGCTACTACACAGTCCTGGAGCAAAAGTTAAAAATCTTAAGCAAAAGTAATGGGAGATAGTGAGAAAGCTGCTTTAGCGTGTTGTGTTAGCAGCTGGGGAGCCAGTAGCAGCCACTGTGGTCACATAGGTAGCAATAGCAGACACGCAGAGGAGTAAGAGTCAAGGACAGCCGAGCACCGCACAGAGGTAGCAGGGTAGCAAGTGAGGCGATGTCACCACAACAGGGCTAGTCTCTCGTTTCGGGCGATGTGTGTATGTGCTGCGTTTCAGTGAAACAAACGCGCTCCAGAGCCACGTAAAGAAGTCCAGATTTTGGGGCAGGGTGTCACTTCTTATCACCAGAGAACAGTTGCATGTGTGTATCTGTATGTGTATGTGTTCCGCATCTCCTCTTAAACCAAAGAACCGATTACAACCGAATTTTGTTCACACATCCCTTACACTGGATAACGAGACACCTTAGCACTGCCAGCAGCAACCATGGGTTCTAGACCGGGCTGTGCCCGTCCTTCACAGGACTTGGTTCAACAACCCTGATAACCTCCTGTCTGTGCGTGCTGTTGCTGACACTGAGTTTCTAGTGGGATTTGGCTCCACAACTACAGCCGCCGTCCAACTCCTGCCAGGTGGCAGAAAGTTGTATCCCATGCATAGCGGTCTTAACACGCTCCCGCGGTGACGCGAGTGGAGTGAGAGATCGCGAGGGCCCCACAACGCTAAGGGAAGCAGTGAGCCACTAACGTCAAGGGCCGTGTTCTGCGAAGGCTTCCTTCCTACCACGGGTCCTCTCTCAGCACTGCGGGGTGCCGACTCAACAGCTAGGGCAGAAGCTGTCGTCCATACGTCGGCCCCGGCTAGAGAAAACACAGTGTGGCATGTTTACCTCACATCATGTACTGGAGTTACCAAAATTCCAAAATTGATTCTTAACTGTCAACAGTGTTGCCACTGGACCCACCACTCACCACCACTTGCTTCAGTACCTTAATACAGTTACACTTCGGCGGTAGTGTGAATTTTTATTTTTATTCTCGTTCAAGAGTACATCGAAATATAAACGAAATTTAATTTCTTAACCAGTTTCAGGTACTTAGTGACCTTCTTCAGAAGGTTATAACAATCGAATTACTTGAGAGTGTCAACAATAATATGCTTGTAGTATGTGGCTGTGGATATTAGCTGCATGAATCTTATCGTTGACTCTCGCAAGTAAAAGGCGACAGTTTTAACCTTCCGAAGAAGGGCACTAACTGTTTGAAGCCGGTTAAGAAATCGACTTTTTTCATGCAGCTGGTTGCTGTTTATTTCTATGTATACAACTACAACTGCTGAAGATGGATAAAATACTGTTCTATAAGAATAAAGTGTCTGAATATATTGCTAGTAATATGAAAGCAGCTCCGCTAAATTCCGATTACAGAGTCGCCCATGTATTCTGATCTAGAATAGCCTGCTTTTGAACACTAACATTAACTGAGTAAATTCTTTTCGGTGTGCGTGGTGCCAGTTAATCTAAACGGAATCCATCTGTAAATGAAACTGAATACCGAGAAAGGATGTAAACAATTCACAGAATGGCTTCCTATTCAAACAATAGCAACACGCTAACTAAAAGAATGTAGAAACTGTGCTCTGTAGCAAAAATTATGTATTGATTTATATGAAGATTTTGCAAATGAATACGTTTTCTTAACTCCATTTCAGTACTTTTATGGTGTACAAATGTTTCTTACTTGCAAAGTATAACTCAGCTCTGATCTAGCTTATGCAGTTGTAAGAATATGAAATGCTGGGCTTCATGATCCTGAAATAAACCAGTGGGCAGCTAACTGTCATATCATTTGCTTTAATCTGCTTTGCCAAATGAGACTTTTGCTACCTTTCCAGGAGTGCATCTAGCTGCCTATGCAGTAATGCAATGTTTGCGTTGCAGTGATGTTAACGGTATGCATTCAGGGTGTGAGGAAAAACTTCGGTGGAATGTTTCCAAGCCAGCTGGTTGGCCGAGCGGTTCTAGGCCGTTCAGTTTGGAACCGCGCGACCGCTACGGTCGTAGGTTCGAATCCTGCCTCGGGCATGGATGTGTGTGATGTCCTTACGTTAGTTAGGCTTAAGTAGTTCTAAGTTCTAGGGGACGGATGCTCTCAGATGTTAAGTCCCATAGTGCTCAGAGCCATTTGAACCAATGTTTGCAAATAAACAAAAAGGTTATATTAAATTCAAATGGTATTCTAATCTCTTTAATAGCACAGAAGTGAATTCCACTAACATAAAGACTACTCTCAGATGGCAAAAGTCATGGGATAACTTCTAATATCGTATCCTTATTTTGCCAAGCATAGTGCAGTAACTCGACATGGCACGGACTTAATTAGTTGTTCGAAGTTGCTTGCAGAAATATTGAGCCATGCTGCCTCTATAGCCGTCCATAGCTGCGAAAGTGTAGCCGACGTAAGAATTTGTGCACGAATTGAGCTGTCGATTATGTCCCATAAATATTGAATAGGATTCATGTCGGGCGATCTTGGTGGCCAAATCATTGGCTTGATTTGTTCAGAACGTTCTTCAAACCAATCACGAACAATTCTGGCCTAGTGGCATGTGCGCATTGTCATCCATAAAAATTTCATCGTTATTTGGGAACATAAATTGTTTCAGTGGCTGCAAATGGTCTCCAAGTAGCCAAACATGCCCATTTCCAGTCAGTGGTCTCTTCAGTTAAACTAAAAGACCTAGTCCATTGCATGTGAACATAGCTCTCACAATTATGATTCCATAACCAGCTTGCACAGTGCCTTGCTGGCAACTTTGCTCCAAGACTTTGTGGAGTCTGCGCTACACTCTAATGCCACCAGCTCTTACAAACTGCAATCGACACTCTTCTGACCTGGCCCCGGTTTTACAGTCGCCTAGGGCCCAACAGATGTGGTCACAAACTGAAGGCCGCGATGTCGTGCTGTTAGCAAAGTTACTGGCGTCGGTCGGCTGCTGCCTTAGCCCATTGATGCCAAATTTCACCACAGTTTTCTAAAGGACACATTTGTCGTACATCCCGAATTGGTACCTATGGTTATTTCACATGTTTATTGTCTGTTAGCACTGTCAACTCAAAGCAAACGCCGGCCGGGGTGGTCGAGCGGTTCTAGACGCTACAGTCTGGAATCCTGCCTCGGGCATGGATGTGTGTGATGTCCTTAGGTTAGTTAGGTTTAAGTAGTTCTAAGTTCTAGGGGACAGATGACCTCAGAAGTTAAGTCCCATAGTGCTCAGAACCATTTGAACCATTTTTCTAAGCAAACTCCGCTGCTTTCGGTTGTTAAGTGAAGGCCATCGGCCATTACTTTGTCCGTGGTGAGAAAGTAATGCCTGATATTTGGTAATCTCGGTACTGTTAACACTGTGGATTTCGGAATTTTAAATTCTCTAACCATTTACGAAACGGAATGTCGCATCCATCTAGCTCTAACTACCATTCCACGTTCAAAGTCTGTTAATTCCCGATGTTGCACCCACAATGCGGTCGGAAACTTTTCCACATGACTCACATGAGTACAAACGACAGCTCCGTCAATGCACTGCCCTTTTATACCTTGTGTACACGATACTACTACAATTTGCATGGCCCGCATCGCGTGGTCGTGCGGTAGCGTTCTCGCTTCCCACGCCCGGGTTCCCGGGTTCGATTCCCGGCGGGGTCAGGGATTTTCTCTGCCTCGTGATGGCTGGGTGTTGTGTGCTGTCCTTAGGTTAGTTAGGTTTAAGTAGTTCTAAGTTCTAGGGGACTTATGACCACAGCAGTTGAGTCCCATAGTGCTCAGAGCCATTTGAACCATTTTGAACCAATTTGTATATGTGCATATCGCAACCTCATGCATCGTCATGTCAGGGTATGATCTTCCTTTGCATTATCATAAACAACGATGACAAATTCAGACAAACAGTACTTAAATACGGGGACGGTAAAGAATAATGAGAATTCTGAACACATTACCGATAATTCGTCTTGAATACCAAATGTAGATATTGTTGAATACCACCTGTAGATATTGTTGCTGAGAATGCAATCTTTACACTACAATATTTCTCGGTTAACACTCGCAGCATATAAAATCTGTATGTCCGTTACCTTTTTCCAAATGAGCTGAAATCATCTCAACACCATCCTTTGTAAGAGTCACATCAGGGAGCATCTCAAATAAAATTCAGCAAGTCCACTGTCAAAGTTGTACACGCACCGAAGACTGAACACACTTTCCCTTAGTACATTTCTCTCTCTCCGTCATCGACTCCTAATACCATATGTGGCAGCCAAAGAGTAACGTATCACTCTTGTGTTCAGGCATCCAAGGACGCTCATAATGGCAAGCATTCCAAACAAAACAGCCATCTCTTATGATATAAAGTATATTCCGTCTTTGCAACTAAATGGCAGTCTGTTTTTTTCAGTTGGTTCGGTTTCCCGAGGATTTGAGTGTTTCATCCTCTCCAACTCCGGAAGCGACGTTCACCGAATTTTTCTGCACTATCGTCGTGCTGTTCTAGAGTTCGACGAAGACACCGCGGACGTTTCTGAGCTCATTAAATGACCGCATCTGCAGATGTTCTACCGATCTCTCTTTTCACCGTACACGTTTCACTTATTTTGTTGCTGTAACATTTTCAGTGGCGTATAATACATGTTCCTTCTATGTGTATAGTAAATGCTTTATATAGTAGTTGCATATAACTTTCCTGTTTTTATACACTTGTTTTTCATGTTAGGTAGAACGTCTGTAGCACAAGTTTGTAAGGTTCAATTATCATTTTGTGTTACATACTATTTATGATGTTGTTAATCCTTGTGTGTTGTCCTGCGGATGCATTTAGTCAGTCTGCATATTCTAGATGGTCGATTTTTGGTGTTTTTTCAACTACATTTAGTGAAACAGTTCACTTCTGCTTTTGAATCTGTACTGAATGAGTGTATTTTCAGTGTGTAGTGTTGTCGACTATCGTTATGTATTTATCCTTCGTCTTACTTGTTTTAATTTGTTCTCATCATAGTCCAACGTTACCAGTTGGCTTCCAACAGGGTACTAGTTACAACGTAATAACAAGCTCTGCAGCAACGTGGAAACGCAATGAAGGTGCTAAAGTAATAAATGAGGTCATACTTTGAGGTACAACATGTAACCAACCACTAAGAAAATCTGTTATCTCTTGCCGCCGCACTAACGTCTAATTACAAATATGATGACGCGTGACTGGAGGATAGTGGCCAAGCGGTCTTTGTTGAACAGCAATTAATTTAAAACTGCATCTGTAAAATAATTAGAGTGCCATTCCTGTACTTCGCTATATCTAAAATATCTACCTCAATAACGATTTAAATGACTTAGGTCTTACCGCTATTGCTACGGAATTGTAATAATCAGAAACAGCATTCGTAAGGAATATAGTTTCTTCCCAAGTTAAAATAATGGCAGTCAAAGGAACTCCGAAATATCCTAGAGGCTCAGAGGGCACGACTGTTAATCATCAGCTGATATAACCTAATTGAGGATTTGTATTTCGATTTACACATTATAATCAGTCAGTTTAACGATTTAGATTTTCAGCATGCTAATGGACTATAGCCGTTGCACCCTTGGTCTAGGGACATCGCTTCTCAGCCTTTTGGTTAAGATCAAAGTGAAGTACCTGTTCTTACGAGCTTAATATGTGGCAAGTCTCTCATCGCAGGATCAGAATATTAAACTCATTTTTGGCTCATGGCAGAGTGCTACGGCTCGCTCCACCTTTGTCGCGGGTTGGACGGCATAGCAGTACCGCCGGGGTTTAAAAAACCTGCGCGGTAGCTCAGCGTATTCGGTCAGAGGGTTAGCTGCCCTCTGTAATAAAAGCTGAGTGAACGGAACAACGACGAACCTGAATGTATGTCATGGGATGTTCTCCCCGAACAAATACAATGAGCCATAATGAATGAAATGAGATTAATAAAAGAGGTAACGTCTTTGATTAGTACTCAAAACGTCCTCGGTCCCGGGTTCGAAACTCACGACCACTTAAATTTCGATTAATAATCAGCATTAGCGACCGAAGACTTCCGCCATAAGAAGTCACTCTCATTCTGCCAACGGCCTAGTCAAAGAGGACGGGGGAGCGGATTGAGGTTCAGGGCACTCTTTTGTCCTTCGGGTGGGAAACTGCCCCTTAAAGATGGAAGAACCAGCAGTGATCAACGGCATGAGGATACAAAAGGCAGTGGAAACTATCCGCAGGACATGTGGCCTGTAACGGAAAAAATGTCACGATGATCTCTCCATTGGTAAAAGATTCCGTAATAGTCACCCATTCGGATCTACGAGAGAGGATACCAAGGGGGAGGTAATTATAAGAAAAAGATTGAATAATCAACGAAAGCATAACATTCTGCGAGTTGGGGCGTGGAATGTCAGAAGCTTGAACGTGATAGGGAAGCTAGAAAATATGAAAAGGGAAATGCAAAGGCTCAATCTAAATATAGTATGGGTCAGTGAAGTGAAAGAGAAAGAAGACAAGGATTCCTAGTCAGACGATTACAGGGCAATATCAACAGCAGCAGAAAATGGTATAACGGGAGTAGAATTCGTCACGAATAGGAAGGTAGGGCAGAGATTGCGTTACTGTGAACAGTTCAGTGAAGGGTTTTTCTTATCAAAATCGACAGTAAATCAACACCGACAACGATAATTCAGGTTTACATGCCGACGTCGCAAGCTACAAGTGATGAGAAGGTGTATGAGGGTATTGAAAGGGTAACACAGTACGTAAAGGGAGATGAAAATCTAATAGTCATGGGACACTGGAATGCAGTTGTAGTCGAAGGAGTAGAAGAAAAGGTTACAGGAGAATATGGGCTTGGGACAAGGAATGAGAGAGGAGAAAGACTAATAGAGTTCTGTAATAAATACACTGTACAAGAATCACAAGAGGAGGTATACCTGGAAGAGATGGGATGATAAGGGAAGGATTCAGTTAGATTACATAATGGTTAGACAGAGATTCCGAAATCAGATACTGGATTATAAGGCGTCCCCAAGAGAAGATACAGACTCAGATCAAAACATAGTAAAAATGAAGAGTAGGCTGAAGTTAAAGAGATTAGTCAGGAAAAATCAATACGTAAAAGAATAAAGGAAGTAAAGAAATGTTCAGGGAAATTCAGGAATACAGAAATACAAGTCACTTAGGAATGAAATAAATAGGAAATGCAGGGAAGACAAGACGAAATGGCTGCATGAAAAATGTGAATAACTCCAAAAATAAATTACTGTCGGAAGGACTGACACAGCATATAGTAAAGTCAAAACTACCTTCGGTGAAATTAAAATCAGGGGTGATAACACTTAGAGTGCAACGGAAATTCCACTATTAAATGGAGAGGGGGGGAAGCAGATAGGTGGAATGTATAGTAAAGGCCTCTACGAGGGGGAAGATTTGTCTGATTTGATAGAAGAAGAAACAGGAGTCGATTTAGAAGACATAAGGGATCCGGTATTAGAATCAGAATTTTTGAGAGCTCTAGAGGACTTAAAATCAAATAAGACAGAAGGGATAGATAATATTCCATCAGAACTTCTAAAATCATTGGGGAAAGTGGCAAGTAAACTACTGTTTACGATGCTGTTGAGAATGTTTGAGTCGGGAGAGACACCATCTTACTTCCGGATAAATGTCACCCACACAATTCCGAAGACTGCAAGTGCTGATAAGTGCGAGTATTGTCGCACAATCAGCGCAACAGCTCATTCATCCAAGTTATAAATGTGTGTGAAATCTTATGGGGCTTAACTGCTAAGGTCATCAGTCCATAAGCTTACACAGTACTTAATCTAAGTTATCCAAAGGATAAACACACACACCCATGCCCGAGGAAGGACTCGAACCTCCGCCGGGACCAGCCGCACAGTCCATGACTGCAGCGCCCCTGACCGCTCGGCTAATCCCGCGTGGCTCATCCAAGTTACTGACAAGAATAATATACAGAAGATTGGAAAAGGAAATTGAGGAAGCGTTAGATGACGATCGGTTTGGTTTTAGGAAAGGTAAGACACCAGAAAGGCAATTCTGACATTGCAGTTGATAATGGAAGCAAGACTAAAGAAAAATTAATATACGTCCATAGAATCGGGCTGACTTAGAAAAAAGCGTTCGACAGTTTAAAATGGTGCAATATGTTCGAAATTCTGAGAAAAACAGGGGTAAGCTATTGGGAGAGGCGGATAACATACGGTATGTACAAGAGACAAGAGTGAATAACAAGAGTAGACGACCAGGAACGAAGTACTCAGATCAAAAAGGGTGTAAGACAGGAATGTAGTCTCAATCTGTACATGTAGCCTTCAATCTGTTCATAGATGAAGCAAGGATGGAAATAAGAGAAAGACTGAGGAGTGGTATTAAAATTCGTGTGGAAAGCATACCAATGATACGTTTCAATGATGACATTTCTACCCTGAGTGAAAGTGAAGAAGAATTACAGCATCTTATGAGTGGAATGAGCAGGCTAGCCGGCCGCTGTGGCCGAGCAGTTCTAGGTCCTTCAGTCCAGAACCCCGGAACCGCGCTGTTGCTGCGGTCGCAGGTTCGAATCCTGCTGCGGGCACGGATGTGTGTGCTGTCCTTAGGTTGGTTAGGTTTAAGTAGTTCTAAGTCTAGGGGACTGATCAAGTACGCAGCTCTTTATTTGCGCGAGATTTTCCTCTGCTGCTGAAATAGTACAATCTTTCGATTCATTTAACTACAAAGTGAATAAAAAATATTAAATATTTTAAATGCATGCTACCCTGCAATTCCGTTCCACAATATTAAATATAGTCAATAACTTGGGTCATCGAGTAGACTACAGGTTCGTCCAAAAACCCAAGTTCATGACTTTATCTCAGTGAAACTGTTCATGAAAACAGTCACTGTTTCGTGAGTCCATTATGGTTGCTAAAGTGCGTGGCAACTTGTCACCGTACATACTATTCAGAATGAAGTCGAGCGAAGTTGTTGATAAAATATTGCAGTTTCTTTCGAAAGAATAAATATTCAAAACCTCGGTAAACGATTCACATAAAATCTTTTCATCGTTTCCGGAAATAGGACAACCAGTTTACTCTGCTAGCCTTTCATCCATTGTATTCGAGCCCTGTTGCTCTCTGTGTTGACGACACATTATTTGTTTCTTAATTCACACCTCAATGCAGCCCTTTACAGCTCGTTACCTAAGTTTGAACATTTCATAAATAGTCTCTGGAATGCTTTTTATATAATTAACTCTATCGCTTACATGCAGTACACTAATTAATTTAATTACGTGGAGATTCCGACTATGCAATAGACGTAGGATAGTGAATGAAACTGATTTTGAATATTGCTCTTCCAAAGAAGGTAAATATAAACTGAGTTCATACTTTGCGTCACAGAAGGGCACAGATTTAAATTCTAGCTTTGAGTGAACAATGAGCATCACTTGCCTTATTAGGATTATTTGAGTCACATGACATGCAGCTGGGTGAACAATAGAAGAGGTAACTACCAAATTACGCGAGATAAATATGAGCGTATATAATATTCGTTAATCCATGTTAGCTGTCGTAACGGTGCTTGTGTTCATCGTCATTATACCTAACACCTTTACGCCAGTAAAAGTTTTATTAAAAAAAAAGCATGGTGAACATATATGCGTGTTAAATGTCAACACTGACCTCCCATTCCGCAGAATAATACGCTCGCTGCTCGTCTGTTCTCAAATTTCCAATAGCTGGTTGACATGTACGAGTAGATTACACAATGGAGCAACCCAGGATTTCGGCGTGAGCTGCTGGAATTAAAACAGCTGCACTGCTGATCCATTTGCTGCATTTGTACTTTGACTACTTGTTTTGCTGCCGTGAACCGGTTTTCTACACTACAAAAAACGGAGTAAACCTGATTACACGTCTGTCATTTTCTGAATTCATTATGATCTTCACAATTCGTAAAGAATAATTATACTGGCATCTGCGTAGTTGCAGCAGGACTCTTCGGTATGAAAGAAAAATCATTGCATTCCCTTGTTACTGAATTGCTGGACTATATTACTAGTTATATTTGTCTAGAGTTTCCTGTGAGGTCTTAAGAGTGCTTATGGGTCTTGCTTTTACCATTCTTAGTGATCACGTTATTGACCCTACGAAAAACAGCGAGTTCTTGTTCGAATCCGTATTACGAATAATGAACTCAAAATATCACATTGCGTAGGAATCTGATGACTCAGTCTAAACTGAACAGGTGCAACAATATCTAATGAGGTAAGCGCTTCATGAGGCGGTGTCTTTCTAGAAAGCGAATACTGTTTCTATTCTTGAATGTCAGACAGTCTGCATTTGCCTGCAAGACTGAACACCTTATGCAAATTTATGTGCCACAACTTTTTTTTCCATTGCTCCTGACAGTACTTATATAACTATTTTTGATAGACACCTTACGTCAATGTTTTCAAGTAACTGTTTATGAAATGCAGAAAGACTTGAAAGAGGTTTCCACTCGTTATAATGATCGGCAGCTCTCTCTAAATGTGACTAACTGCAAAATGACGTCTTCATCGAAGAGAAAGAAGTCGATTGTATCCGATTACAAGATTAGTGACGAAGTTCTTGAGCAGACGACATCGTGTAATTATTTAGGGATAATATTGAGAAGCGATATGAAATGGAAACAGTAGTACATAGGGCAATGGAAGACATAGATTCTCGGAGGAGCTATGGAAATCTGCAGCGCAACTGCAAAGGAAATTGCATACGTCAGTTTACTGCGATCATGTGTGTTGTTCCAATGTTTCCAGGAAGCATGACTATCGTCATCGACCGAATTTAGAGGCGAGCTGCTAGGATCGTAACAAGACGATACAGCGCTTGCGTAACAGGAATGCTATTATCGGGGAATTAAATGGGACTCCTGTAAGGACAATGTAGTTCTCACCTGACCCTGTAGGATCGATTTAGAGAACTTGCGTTTATGGAAACTGTGTGACAATTGCCTGTCATGGTCGCGTATCTAGAGTACCGAACATGAGAATAAGTGAGACTGGTCGTGTAGAGAGACATGCAGACATATTCTCCTCTCTCTGTACTCGAATAGAATAATAAATGTGTTAGATAATGTTGGTTCGACGTATCCACTGCCTTGCACTATACAATGGCTTGCAGAATATACAGAGTGAATCACCTAAAACTTGCACCGAAAACATTGCGGAATTAGAAAGTGCTATTGATGTGGGTTTTCACAGTGTAATTGGTGGCCAAGGGCTCGTTTGTTACCCATTAAACATACTGTAACAATACTTAGAAAGTATATTATCTGTGCAACGTACACTTTTTAAATGAAACAATGCCTACTGACATTAAATTAGAAATTAAATTAGAATGTCAGAGATGATTGTTGCAGGATACTAGTGGGTCGTTTACGAGATATTGTACTTTGAAAAGTTTCCACACCGACACTTGTTTGTTGTGCCATTCGACTGCGTAGTAGCTAGGTACTACGTTTTTGTGTTTGCTTCTATGTTCCTTGAGAGCATCGTGACCCTAAGACAAGGGTCAACATGGCTATCCCATCCTCAACGTGACGATCGAATGGCTCACTAAGATTCTGAACGCGATAGAAATGTGCACTAGCCTAATTCCACTCGATAAATTATCCTTCAGCAAGTTCCCACAGAAATCAACCAGTGACTTGTCTTTACAATTGTGCTCAATGTATCCCAAGTTAATTGGTAATCTGAAACGAACAGTATGAAATGCGATAGAAAGAGCAGAACTTTAATCTGGCTTTGCAAATGAGCGATTAACCATAAAAGATGATACTCTCACCACTTGTGTCCAGTGATAATCTGTTCATGATCCGCATAACAGGCAAAAACAGATTAAGTAATTTATTAAATATATTCCTACATGTGGTTCCAACACCTGGTCACAAGCAGTTGGGTCAGGAAGAGAACTCTTTTCTTTATCCTACCGAGAAGTAACCTGCCGAATTAGGAAACTTGGGTCAACCTGTAACTGAATGATATGAGTCCACATCTCTTCAATAAGAGACCTGTTTCATGTCAGTGTTTACCACACCTAAACCGTGAATGCGGTTACCGGTGGTTCAGAAGAGGTTGAATCCTGAACACCTGTGACCACAGAGCACCGTCACTTTGCGACAGTTAGATACTCATCTGCTCCCCAGAAAGCTGACTATTGCACACAGTGAAAGCATCATTACCTCTCGAATGGTGTCAGTAGTAGTGATGATGGGGTGGTCCAGTGCACTATGCAGGCTTTGGCTTTAATACCCTGCCGCATAAGGATAACCCATAAATCACCAGCTTATGCTGTAAGTGAGGGGTATGCTATCCCAACAAGGTTTGTCAGTTCATGATCAGTTGCACCCTTTACAAGCAACTGAAATCAAACAAATAAGCAGTACATCTTGCCAAGACAAAGCTCCCTTTCCTACAAATACACAGGAGCACAACATTAGTGCTCAGTCAGGATCACACTCTTCTACCACTGAAAGAACAGATACCACCTTCATGTAGATAAGGTTTACCGGCCAATGATCTTCAGTGCGGGTGCACTCACATTGCCCGAACTCTTATGAGGTTCGGTGGATTGACTGCCGCGAGTAAAGAGTGTGGTGGGCAGGGGCACTAAAGATGTAGCGTGAGGACAGTAAGTTGGGGATGTGGGTCTCACGGGCAGCATGCCAGAGATAAATCCCTGCAGTCGCACTATCCTCTGTGTCCTCGGTGGCTCAGATGGATGCCGGCACGGTAGCTCAGCGTGTTCGGTCAGAGAGCTAGCTGGTCTCTGTAATAAAAAGTTGAGTGAAGGGATCAACAAGGAACTTCAACGGATGTTATGTGACATCCGCTACGACCGATTGCAACGAAAAAAGATGGACAGAGCGTTTGCCATGTAAGCAGAAGATCCCGGGTTTGAGTCCCGGTCGCGGCACACATTTTCAACTGTCCCCGTTGATATTTATCAACGCCTGTAAGCAGCTAAAGGCCTGGATTTCATTGTAATTTCATGTGGTAAGAAGTCGGAAACTTAACCAAAAAAGGAAGGGTGGTTGTATTTGAAGTTTTCTAAAGCGTAAATACTGCGATAGTAAATACTGGAAGTTATTGAAATTGGACAGATAAACATAGGTACAAGGAACGTATCTGACCATAAATCTTGCTTCAATAGATCGCCGAAAGCAGTAAGTACAAAAATGTTCATGGAGAGACAGGAGTACAGCAACCTACATCATTTAGGAATGAAACAACCAGGAAGTGCAGGGAAGCCTAAATAAAATGACTGCAGAAAAAAAAATTTGAAGGAATAGAAAATATCGAAACAGTCTTCGGTGAAGTTAAACTAAGTGAAGCAACATTAATAATAGTGGGTGTTCATAATTAAAGTGCAGCTGCTCACAAAGTTCCAGTGGGGGCTGTAATTATCGCAGGACAGCGAAACCTGGTATTTAATATCTTAAAGTGGAATCGATTTAGATTGGAAAAAAAGTAGTTCCAGTTTTGGCCACCAGGTGCAAATATGGCGCTGTAAATGCAAGAAAGACGTACAGAAATGTTTCCATACATAATGAACGGGACGTAGGCAGGAAAGGTCAAACAAGTGAGGTAGGCGTAATGTTGGTTTTATTATTACCATCGCTTACACATTTTTTTTTAGTAAGAGCACGGAAGATGTCTACGAGATTGTGTACTCATAAAATGACGTGATCAGTAGCTGTTTGCAGCAATTCCGATGGAATCTGATCAACGTGATCCTTTATGCTGGCCTTCACAACAGATAGGCCATACGTGTCCCTGATAAGCGCATTGTTTTATATGTCCCCAAGCCCAAAACTAACGTGGAATCGGGGATCTTACAGGGCATGCATCTGGAAAACCTCTGCAGGTAACAGTTTAGTGGAAGATTGGTTAAGTAGATCTTTCACTGGGCGAGCGACATGAAGTGTTGCCCATCTTGCACGAAGACAGTGGTTTCCATATAGTTGCGCTCTTCCAAAGCAGGAATCACTTGCGCACAAGGAGGCTTCATAGGCTACAGACGTCTCGGTACACCTCAAAGGCCTCCTATGGCAGCCATGCTGTTAACTCACGTTATGGCTTGTCAAATGACAGCGTGGATGTAATAGAGACATACAGTGTAGGGCGCCATTTTGCACTTGGTGGCCAAATTTGGAACAATTTTTTTTCCAACACAAATTGGTTTCGCGTTAATGCATCAGCATATCTACCAAGCTTCGCTGGCACACGGTCATTACCGTCCACACTGGACTTCCGCGAGTAGCTGCACCTTACTGAGAACCACCCGGTATGATGATAAGATTCGCTGATGACATTGCTATCCTCAGTGAAAGTGAGCACGTAATGAATAGAATGAAGTCTAATGAGTACAAAACATGTTCTGAGAGTAAAACGAAAAAAGGCGAAGTATTGTGGATATAAATTTACCGACAAACAACATCAAATTTGGTGATCATGAAGTGGGCGAAGTGAAGGCTTCTGCGACCTTGTATCCAAAATAAACAGGACCGTCGAAGCAAGTAGGATATGCAAAGCAAACTAGCACAGGCAAAGATGGCGTTCCTGTTGAAAAGAGGTCTTTCAATGCAAGCTTTACGGCCGGTGCTGACATAACTCAAGAGTTCCGAGGTAATAGGCCGTGGTCGCTGTATAAAACTTTCTCCTCAAGTTTCCTCTCAGACTGGGGCAGCCACCATCAGTGGTAAAGCAGCGAACTGCAGTCTTATGTTGATGGAAACGAAAGTCATACTAAAAATTCTTTCCACTTTATTGATAAATTGAAAGAACTGCGCGTGGGCCCAAATGATACCCTTACTGGCTTTTATGTTGTGTCTTTCTTTACCACGATTCTGGTGAAAGAAGGTATCTCATGTATAGCGGATATTTTTCCAGCAGATTTTGGGGAGTTGTTCAAGCACTGCCTCACCACAACCTATTATCAATACGATAATTATATTTATAAACAGATGGACAGAATGGCTATGGACAGTCCTCATAGTCTGGCTGTGGCCAATTTGCTGGTGGAGACCTTCGAAAAACGGGTGCTGTAGACTGCTAGTCAAAGACCAGCTATGTCGATGATACCTTAGTAATATGGACACACGGTACAGAGGAGTTGGATACCTTCCTCATACAGCTCAACAGTATCAATCCGAAAATACAGTTTACGACTGATGTGGAGAATAACTGCAAGCTGAAGTTTTTGGACGTGCCTATTACTGTACCAAGCGACGGGACGGGACATCCGGCCACAGCGTATAAAGAAAAGCCAGCCGTGCTAACCATTACCTTCATAAGGCGTCTAGCCACCACCACAGACGAAAAAGGTAGTGTGATTAAAATGTTTGTTTTGCGTACAAAATGCGTGAATCGATTATTCAGAAGATGAGATTGAACACTTATGGTCGAAATTCAAAAATAATGGTTGTTCTAACGAAGAGAGAGTTTAAGCACTTTACCCTAGGGAGAGAATCAGGATTTACGAGGAACAACGGCCGCCCAAGAGGAAAGTTTTCCTTCTGTTCATCGGTAAGATAACAGATCGCACTGGGAAAGTGTTGAGCAAGTATGGTGTGGAAACTACCTTCGGACCCACCAGGAAGATCAAAGAACGTTTGAGATCGGCTAAAGATATACGGCATCCATTGGCAATACCTGGTGTATATAAAATTTCTTGTTGTTTTGTACTGGTTTGTATTGGTGCGACGAAAACAAATGTTAACACCCGTCTGGTTGAACACAAGGGGAATTATCGCTTGGGACATGTTTACCAAGAGTACGATCATGAAACGAAATTCAGAGAAATGAGCATCATATCAAAAACATCGCAACATCATTCGCACATGTACAGAATGACTATTGAGATTTATAAACACCTTAATAATTTGAATAGGAAAGAACAAGATGTTGAACTAGAAAAATCAGGATGTTAACGTTGCAAAGCAAGAATGACGATCGATTAAATTCAATAGAGAATGTTGGCATTACTAGAGAATCTCTTAGCCGACATCACGTGATGGACTGTGGTGCCCTCTACACTGATCATATATTCGCCGCTCAGAGTTTTTGTTGCAGTTCGCAGCTTTATCTCCAAAGACGTCTCCCGCGGTCGGAGGAAACGTTAGGAGAAAGTTCTATACGTCGACCACGGCATATTAGCATAAGTTATGAAAAGAAGTCTACTAGTATTAAACATAAGCATTAATATGAGGAAGAAATTTCTAATAATGTATGTTTGGAGCACAGCACTTTATAGTAGCGATTCGTGGACTGTTGGATACCCAGAAGAAAAGAGAATCGAAGGGTTTCAGAACCAGTGCTAAAGGAAAATTCTGAAAATGAGATATCCGGATAAGACAGTCACCAGAGTAAGGAGCATACAGAAAACGCTGAAAAGACGGCGGGACAGGATGAAAGTACATCTGTTCATATGTCGAGGAATAGCTACAACAGGGAGGTGTGGTGGATAAATGCATAAGAAGACAGGGATTGGAGTACAAATGGTTCAGGACGTAGTGTGTAATAGAAATCTTACTAACTGTATCTTTCCGGATACATCATATATATAATTACCAACACTTTTTTTTATTAGATCTCTTTCTTGTCTGTCTGTTTGGTACGAATTTTTTAAAACCAACATTTTTATGAGCTAGAGACAAAATTTTAAACATACGTTAGAACTGAATGACAATGCAACACTGACTCACTTTCTTGTCGGCCTGTTCAACAGGGTTGGGTGTGTGGATAAAAATTTTCAGTAACATCTCACATCTCGGCGGCCCTGTGGGACCAATGTGTTGGCAGGTAGTATCAGAATGTGTTCCACACAGCATGCAAGCGGACGGCCGTGGCTAGGCAGAGAGAGGGTGTACGAGAGATGGACAGAGAGGGGTCAAGGAGGAGACGTGTACAGTATATGTGACACACGCATACTCGGGTCAAACTAAAGGTAAAAAGCTTATATACAAACTTTTAGTAGAACACGTTTATAAGTCGGCCTAAAACGTATAAACTTATTTCTCCAAGCCCCATACAAGTTCCAAATGTCATACAGGTAGTTCTGAAAATTTGGGCTTGTGAATCAGCAGTGACAATTCGTAAAGGATTTATAAAGAAAAAAATGGGGCGCATGTACTAGATCATAGTTAATTGGTTAACTGTTCATGCGTAAGATACGTATTGCATGCGTCCCACATTTTTCGTTATAAATCTTCTTAGTATCCTCAATGCTATTATAAACTCACAAGCACATATTTTCAGACTACCTGTGTGGGGCTAGGAATCTGTACGGAGCTAGGATAACTTATTTTATACTCTTTAGTAAGAACTAGAAACGTATAACATTAAGAATTTGTTTTTTGTTTAGATAATTTTTTTCAGTTCGTTTTATGAGCTTACAAAATACCTCAGTACCATGTTTTAAAAGCGCTGCATCCGGTATTGGGCTGATCTTACGTCAAGCACGTAAAGCCTGATGCTGAATATTTATGACCGTTTGAAAGCTTTTTCCTGTTACTCTTTGCGGTATATACGCTCGATACCAAATGCTTAGCTCTCCGCGGTACTTTTTAGGTGCGCTTTGACAAGTGGTAGGAACTGTCAAGAGCCCTTCCGATAGCGACCTTATTAGTGAGGGCAAATTTTTTTCCCGATCGGTTAGGTCTTAACGATGCATAAATTCATATGGTCGTTTCATGTTCGACCCGACGCAAGGATACAAAATAATAATAACAATAATAATAATATCTAGATTTGCCCATCTGCGCCACTACTTGAAATTTTGGTTGCGTCGGTTTTCTGACTCTCAAGCAAGAAGACCATCTTGAAACTGCAATCGTTTGAATTTGCTCAATTCCTTATTAGGAATGAATACCCTGGAATGCATTTGTAAATAAGTCTTCAGCAACGGCAGAAATCCCTAGCGTAATCGAAAGAAAACATGGAGACGGACGAGTTGTCAGAAGTACCTAAAATAACCGAAACAAAATAATGGATGCAGAAACAGGAAAAGATTTACAGACTTTCATCATGTAGAATCAAACTCGTTACACGGAAAGTCTACGTCAGTACTGAGTAAAAAGTTTGGCTGAGGAAGTGTTACGATCTCGAACACAAACCATACACACTGTAAATCACATATGTATCATCTCGAGGAATAGTTTGATACGTAGATCTGTTGCAGGCGTGACATAATTTTTCGACAATGTACACCTTCCATTCGTGTCTCGAAGCTAAGGAAATGTTTCGATAGAAAATATTCGCAGTAGTGCTCTCTCCCGTTAAGTTCAGATTAAAACCCAGTAGAAAACATATGGTGAATTCTGACAACAATTAAACACAGTGACTGAGCATAAAGCTTCGGAATGAATGAGCTGTAATTTCCAGGGAGCGACATGAACACTCCAGAAATTTTGACTTGGTTAAGCATAGTGGATATTCCCTTAAATTCTAGAGCTCTAACATGATGCGTATATTGATTGCGTTTTCATATTTTCTGTACACTGATGTAATCCTGTTTCTCTTCATATAGTATTTCAAACGATAACTGCGTCGTACACGCTAATCAAACAAAAGAAACTCGTTCTGCGCCAAAAGTTCATCCACTTACTAGGCTCGCTCTCTCTGTCTCCCCCCCCCCCTCTCTCTCTCTCTCTCTCTCTCTCTCTCTCTCTCTCTCTCTCACGCACACGGTTGCACAAATTCAGTTAAAATTCGTACGCTTACGACATTTGAAATGATTACTGTGATAGTGATATCCCTCTCATGATCCACACTAACAAGGATGGTGGTAAAACGGCAATGTGTAAAAATAAGTTCAAGTCAGAGTTGCCTGGAGCACGACACACAGAAGGGCTGGGGGTGTGGGTACGGGAAATAAGAACGACTGATTACAGTGCCAGTGATATTTAAGTAATCTTTTAGTCTAAGAGAACTTTGTAGAACAATGCGAAAACATTTAGAAACTAAATGTACTCTTTTGTAAATAGTGGAAAAATTGAACTTTGCATTAATCTTTTTCATCTATCTTTATGTGGACAAAACACGTAGGCGGTCAATGCCGGGCAATCGACTGTAATGAACTGCTCTGTAAAAATGATAGCACAAGCTGCCTTCGTTTCCCAGTTACTCTGCACAGATGTGACGAATTTAACATCTACATTGTTATTTATTTTCAGCTTTAAACAAATCTATTGTTTGTATAGAAAGATCCTGTTTTTCTTGAAAGTCTTCCCTTTCCAATCGTTTTACTTACTTTCGAATACTTCTTTCTACGGATACTGTAGTAAGCATTAATTTACCAACACGCAAAACACGAATGGAATTATTTGTAGATGTGATCTTGAGTTAAATAAAGGTGTTTTTCTTTGGTGTGTCGTTTTCATTTTATTAATTTTTAGATTTTCTCTACATTTACTGAAAATGTAGTCAGGGTGTACTGAACAAGGCCCAGTGAAATCACAAACCATAAGCTTGTAATAGTGTCCGTAACATAGAATTTCAAAACTTCTGAAGTATGACTTTTCCCCAGAACATCTCAGTATTTAATATGGTTGTACATGCTTGGTAGTGACACAGGGGCGGATCCAGAGCTCTCTCCGTATTCCTGAGGAACACCTACACCGAGGGCTGGAAGAGTCTTTCGAGGCCGCTGACTGACTGCGATTCGTCTGACTAAAACGTTCCAGACATCCAGGGATCTCGCCGGTCGTTGTCTGGTCGACATTTACACCTGCAATAAATTCAGTGTCCAGAACACGTGGATGTGGATTAGAATTATCATCCACGAAAAAAAAGTTTGGGCCAACTATAGGTCCGATATGTAGCAAGTGTGTTAAGATTACATCGAGCCAAACGTATATCTTGTTGTTAGCAGTATTCCTCTGATCTGCTTCCACTTTCTCAAAGAGGAATGTATCGCAGTCATCGTTCTGAAAATTGAAAGATATCAGAAAAGAACAGATTCTCTCGGTCATAAGTGGACCAATTCAGATGCAGACAATTTCACAGTAAATGAGTGCGTCTTTGCACTGCCCTATAAGCAAGGTTGATTTTTTATTAATTTTCAGTGTTTAAGACTCACATAAAATGCCATATATATATTTTTAGGCGTTCACATTAACTGAAAGATAAAGTTTCTTTTCATTTTCAAAGATCGGAGAATGATTACTAGTCAGCTGACGTCGGTTACCACTTAGTTGTACCTACGTTTTACTTCGATCAAGACCATACAAATTTGTAATAAACAGTAGAGATCGCTGCGTCTGACTCACTTGATGATCTCAGCTCTTACAAATATACGTTAGGAGCTACATTAATCTTGCAATATTGCAAAATGACATTAGAAATGTGAGGCCCTATAGGAAACAAAGACTGCAGTAAGTGTTATACTGTATCTCTCAATAATACACAAAACAAAGAAAAGCATGATTCCAATTCTGAATATCAAACTGTAGGGATTGCCCTTTGGTGTTATATGAATCCATGATGTGGCCAGTGTATATAGCTAAGGAAATTTCCGATTCTCACCTCTAACTGAAATAGTATTCGAACTCATATCATGAAGGGGTTACCTGATTACCAATTTCGAATAATAATTTCCAATTATGTAAAAGAAAACATAACATGCCAGAGCGTAAGAAGTTTATCTTTTTGGAACCGTAATAAATAGGGAAAAGAATCTCTTTCGCGGAAATCGATATTACATGAAAGCTATAAATTCTTCACTAGTAATAAGCATCTTTTTACAAAGCAAAACACTGGGATATCGAAATTCTGGACAGCGCTGTCGAACACCTGGATAGGCCCATCAGACAGGCGGGATTTATACGTACAATGTGATCCTGTGCAACAGATACGGTCCGTACAGTGGCCGGCCGGCTTGCCAGCACACGATGTGAGGGGGCGCGTCGGGACGTCACCTGATAGCGCTGCTGCCGCCGGCTCCCGCCAGTTTTAACTGACGGCACACGCAGTGAGGGAGGTCACCCCGTGAATCACTACAGCTGCGAAGAGACAGCGCCGCAATACAGGGTAACTGTGGCGGTTTGTTCAAGAAACTGCAACATACTTAACTAGTTCGTGAGAAAACGCAATATAGCACTGATCTCACTTGACGTTGCACAATGCATGTCTCGTCCGCTTACAGCCACTCAAAGGTGTCGGAAGCACAACAGAAGACGAGAAGGGCACACATTGTAGTGCATACAAACAGAGAATTTTACTTCCAAATAATGAAAATTATACTGTTTATTTCGTAAATGAATTGAATTTTTTGCTTTTTTGGTGACAATAACATAGTTATTAGTGCGTACGTATCCTTGCACATAGACAACACACAAAAGCGACAATTGCTAATATTTATAAATCATAGACAATTGTATGGTCATGAAACCAAACAAATAACGAAGAAAAAATTGTGTTATTTCTATCACAGGATATGCGTGGATTAGGGTTCCTGCTGGAGCGCTGTGGGTTGGGAGAGTGAAGGCTGTAACCTCCCCACAGAATATTTTAAAAGAAACCAAGAACCAAGTGTAACCTCTCCACAGAAAGATTTTATAAGAAACCAAGAACCAAGTGTAACCTCCGCACAAAAATAATAATTAAATGAATTTTTAAAGCATTGTAACCTCTGAACAAAACTATTTTTAATGTAACCTCTGAACAAAATTGGTTCCCATTTATAGTCTCCGTGCAGAAATGCATTGACATTTAATGTAACCACAAATTCAATTCCTAAACGCGGAAATAATAAAAAAAATTCAGTAACCTGGTAAATTTTATGACGACAGCAGCGCTGCGCCTCGGCCCTGTATTCTGAATAAAAAAGGAAAAATTCTTACCTCAATAAAAACTGCGAATATATCTGCTCTTACGTAAAAACTTTTCGGCACAGCTTCGTGCAATGCTGGCCTATATTTTTTTTTGATTCTTGGAAGGAATGATCATGCATTGGAAATATTCTTTAAATTGAAATGAATGCTTTTCCTTAAAAAATTACTTTATATTATAAAAATTATTATTGGGGCATTTTTTTAAAAAGAAATTAATCACAGTTGATATACATTACTAGATATGCACAAGGCTGCTTGTTTACCTTCTACAATAATACTCATCCTCCAGAGTCCCGACCAGAGCAGACTGCCGACATGCGCAGGCACGCGCCGACTACTGTCCACTACTCCAGACTACTGCATACTACTGAAGACAACCGGAGACTAATGCCGACTAGCGACAAGCAACAACTAACTACATACTACTCTCTGGTCAGAGACTCTGCCATGCGTCGCCCATCGCCGGCAACGCATACATCTTACAAGGCTTTATTTGAAATAAACTTTACTGACAACCATATATCATAACAAAGTTTCAACTACATCGCAGAAATTCTTGACAGCTAATATGATACAATAAACAATGTTCTACTCAGGAATAATTCTTAAAAATGAATATAGCAAACTACTGAACTAATAATAATAATAATAATAATAATAGCTAATATCCGTTTGGTACTTGGTATGGAAATAGATGTTTTTACATTATCTGTTAGGGCTGTTCGCAAATAAGTTATCAAATTTCCTTGAACACCCACAGTTTTCATTATTTATGCGAAAATATATTTTCATTATTTTGTTACCTGAAGATATGACATTTCTGTGTCTTTATATATTGTAATTGTTTTACTATATATATATATCCATTTATGTCGGTGTATAATTGGTTTGTTTTGTAAATATTGTTTGTATTTTTACGCTGGGTCTGGCCTAGGGAAAACTATGCTATCGAACGATTACATCGATAGGTCGTGTGGAGAATCAAAGTGTTTAGGATCTTTGGTGATGTTAACTCTGCCGCATGGGGCGCGGGCAAAGCGGAGTCTGGCTGGAGTAGGGCGGTGGAGCAAGTGTGTTGTGTGGCGCTCCCGCGAGTTGCCGCGCTTTCGGGGTTTGGCAGCATGTAATAGCGCTCGACTTGCTATGATAGTTTCTGACACGGTTTCGCGGACGGGAAGCATTAGCTGGCGCACATCAAGAGCCCGTTTCGCCTGGTGACAGTGTCGAGAAGAAGGCGCGCCAACATCCAGCTTCTTCAACAGCGACGGCCGACAATGAGTGATTGTCGCCACCTCCTCGACCGACGTCTTCAAACCTTCAATCAACCAACAAGGAAGACAGGAAGCACGTAAAGTTTTAGAACTGTATGGCAGACCTCAGCTTTTCAAACTATTCTACTAGCAAATTACAGCATCTTAGCATGAACCTTTGTTGCTCATTGTCCCAATTGCATTACCAAGCAGGGTCCCTTCCTTTTCCGAAATGAACCCGAGTGTCGTTGAAATTCAAACGCCAGCATTAAAGTAATATCATTCGATTTCACTGCTATAATTTCAAAGTTCAGTTAAAGTGTTTATAGCTGGCTACAATGTTTAGATTACACAAGCACAAATTAAGAGTGCGAGTTTTGTTACCATATTTTAGCTTACCTGTGACTGCAGCTCAGCTTGGTACGTACTAAATTTTACTATTGTTAATTGTTCAGAATCATTTAATTCAAGTTCAAAGCTAAATCTCTTATTTCTAAATTGCGTAGATTCAAGTAGCTTTTGTAATTATTGTTGAGGTAGCCCAAGACTAACTTTATTTCATTGAATTTCGTAGTGCGTCAGAAACTTCGGTGACGATTGCTTTTCCCAAATTTCCATTAGGTGCACGCGGTTTAATTTTCCACTGTCATTAAGGTCGATAAGTGAGGGGGAGGTTACATGCAGAGGAACACTTAAAAAGCGTAATCAATCGTTTACCTCTTGCGATGTGGGTCATCAGTCACAGCAGCACAGAGTGAGACCACGCTCATCAACTGTAAACATGGCCCCGAAGCAAATAGCCAATGGCCGATCCGCGCGCTTTTGGTATAGACACAGTACTGATTGAATATCAAGTGACTGATGGCGCTAGTAAAGATAAACGTCACTTGGTGGCACCAAATTCAAGAGCAAATCCATCAGTGCAAAATCAGTATAGCAGAGAGAAAACGATTCACATAAGCGAGCTACAAAGACGTTCAATAGGAAGTAAATTGTATTAATATTATTACAGAGTCCTGTCAAATACCAGAGGAAGGGGGTTCAAGAATGCGAATGTAATACAATAAAACAGAAAAGATTTAGAAACAGGAGGAAGAAATGGCCGTACGAAGTGGACGTGCGGTTTGAGGCACCATGTCACGGATTGTACGACCCTCCCGCCAGAGGTTATATTCCTCCCACGGGCATGAGTGTGTGTGTTAACCTAGCATAAGTTAGTTTAAGTTAGTTTAATTAGGATGTAAGTCTAGGGACCGGTGACCTTAGCAGTTTGGTCCTTTAGGAATTCACATAGATTTGAACAAGAACAAATGCGGAAGAGGTGCATGGTACAATAAACATAGCGGGGAAACTAACAATAAGAAGATAAAGAAAAAGAATTGCGCAATACAACATCCAAGCATAATACTTTGTAATTAAAAATTCAGCGAAATTATGCGCTAGGGCCCTAGTTAGATGGTACATAAGCGGAAACGTTTCACAGCGAAAAATTTTAAGAATTTGTGTCTAGAGCGATTAAAACTGCAGGGCCAGTACTTTTCAAGAGCGTGTATCTCAAAACAGAATGAAACTATATTCCTCGTAAAACAAGACAAAACTGTAAACCTCAAATATTCCATAAAATATAAAACAATTACAGAACTAGAATCTTTTTAAAGGTAAAAGCATAACAGAAACCTATGACGAACAGTGCTTCCATAATCCAACATTATGAGAGAGCGCATTATCAGTAAAATTAAGTAAAATAACGAAAGCACAAACGTAACCCGTGATTGCGAAGAATATGTAGGCTTACACGCTTAGTTTAAACGCTAAAATTACTGCAAGACTGTGCTGTGAATAGGAGGAACCCTCAACATAAAACAAGACAAACTAAAACTTTGAGTATTCTAAAGATATTGTGTAATTACAAAATACTATAAACATTAAGAGATATAAGCATAAAGAAGCCTTATTGATTAAACACTGTAGGAACTCAAAACTTCTTTAAAGACGGGGTACACAGTCTTGGAAATCTTGATTTACACAAGTCAATTGATAATGTAGTATATGAATGCATGACGATTTCAATTTCTTCTAGAAGGTTAAGACTCCACCATGTTTTACATGTTTTCCTATCCTTTTCGTCTTACATATTTACGTTTTTGGTTTTCTATGTTGAATGGAGTAGCTCAGGATAGAACCACACCGCGTTATTTATTATGTCCATTTTCATTATACTTCCAGATAACCTGATAATTCCCTGCCCGAGTGAAACGCGCAGTTTTTGAGTCAATAAAGAGCACTCTGCAACCTAAGACTGTCTTTTAATAAATTCCGTAATTCAATAACAAAGCGCATGTATGAAAAGTAATACACATTAATAACAAATCTCAAATTTTGAAAGTTTTTATAAGAATGCACTGATTTCCAAAAATTAACAAAAAAATATACATCAGGTTACCTTCCATTCAGAAGGCTTTTGCACTCAGCGACTGTTGTATTGGCTTGTAAATAATAAATTTCAGCTTTCAGTCGACCTTTTTAAATTTTATTGGCAGATCTAAATTTCAGCTGGAAATGCATTGATAAAAATGATAGTGCATTGAGAATAGCTAGTTTCTAGCTGAAATCTAGATCTGCCGATAAAATTTAAAAAGGACGACTGATAGCTGAAATCTATTGTACATATATATATATATATATATATATATATATATAAATAAGCTCACTTATCACGAAAGTATATATATATATATATATATATATATATATATACTTTCGTGATAAGTGTGCTTATTTCTCATCTTATTGACCTGAGACAATCTGACTGATAACCTTCTAAGTAAGTGAACAGAAAATTAGGTTAGAATTCCTAATTTATAGGTGATTCTCAGAACGAGATACGGAAGTGCTGGTTAGTGCTTTTTACGCTCAGTCGATCGTTTTGACTGCGTGCAGTTAAACTGCATCACACTAAACAGGTTTTTGGCTAGTACGAGAGCTTCTTGAGTTTGCTTTCTTTTCATTGAGCTAGTATTCTGCACCTATTACAGAACGTTTCAGTAACTGCTTGCGACTGCCATAACACTTTACCCTCACACAAAGAACCTGCCTCGGGCTGAAATCTGTTTCACAAGAGAAAAATAGGATTATAGTCCTTTGAAGGGAAAAGAGAAAGAATTTAATAAAGAAGGGCTGATTTGCTTAGCCCCTTCCCTATCTCTTTATTCGTGCCACGTGAGAGAATTTGCAGCTTTCGGCGGGCCACTTAACTTAATCACAGAATCTCTTGCTACTGCATTCTCTCTAAACTTCCGTATAGTGCAGCGAATCTGCCGTCTTGTGAACAGGAAAAGTAATGAGAGTAAAGCGCAAAACTGTTCAATGCAAAGGCATTAACGAAGGAATCATATTGCTACGACTACCAATAACATATGAAATAATCTTTGTGTTTCCAGGCTTCCTTATAAACAAGGAAAGACGCTGACATAAAAAACTTGTTATGGTTGTTCCTTGATCATACTGTAAATTCTCACTCGGGATGTCCGGGGTTTAAATGCTTGTTTACGCCATCGGAATTTTTGTTTCCATATTTTACTTGGGTTATAGCGGATGTTTCTAAAAAGGGTTAAGTCGATTCCTTTGCCATTCCTTGCCAATCATATCTAGCCTTCCGTCTTCGTTACAGAACTGGAACTTCACATGGTTATTAGATTTTCTTCTGTCTTTACTACCTCTGTCTCTCTACCTTCTGCTCCCGACGTCAATATGTATACCTATTGTTGTCGGCGTTGGATTGCTATCGAATCTCACGAGATCAACTGTATTACTGTTCACAGTAATTCACTCTCTGTCCTACTTTGCCACTCATTAGAAATCCTATTCCCTTTATACAATTTTGACCCTATACTCGTCTGACCAGAAATGCTTGTCTTCTTTCCATTTCACTCCACTAACGCCCACTAGATGTATTTTGAGCCTTAGCATTTCTCTTTTCGCAATTTATAGCTTCCTTATCACGTTCAGACATTCCGCGCTGAGACACGTAGAATGTTAGATTTTCGTTGGTTATTGAGTATTTTTCTCAGGGTTAGCTCCCCTTGGCAGTTCCCTCCCAGAGATCCGAAAGGTTGACTAATCCGTAATATTTTGCCAATGGAGAGACCATGACACTTAGTTACGTGCCACATGCCATGCAGATACCAGGTATGAGTTTTTAATGCACTGGTCTCTATTGCCTTCTGCATTCTCATGCCGTTTTTCAGTGTTCATTGTTCAGGGGCAGTTTCCCATTCCCGAGGGCAAGAGGTTGTTCTGAAACTCTATCCAATCTTTCACCCACTTTGACATGGCCTTTGTAGTACCATTGTGACACTTTACAGCTAAAGTCTTCAGCCATTGTTGCTGATGAATTTTATTCATAATTTAAGTCATTGCTGAGATCGAACCTGGGACCCAAAACATTGTTTACTAACCAGTTTCGCTATACCTACACCACAAGAACTGCAGATAGTTCTGTGTCTCCTTCACAGTTAAGTTTATCAGCTACTGTGCAACATGACAAGTAAAGGCTACCTTGGACGCAAAATCTAGGTGCATGAAAATCTTAATGGTTTTGAGTATGGGCAGTCTAGCTTACACCCCGCACTCACTCACAGAAAAGCATAACTGTTAGTTGTAAGTACAGTACCAAACTGTAAGCCGAGCACAGAGTTTGTGTGCGAGCAAAGTGATAACTCGGCTTAATAATCAGCTCTGGAATGAATCAATGTATGAGCAGCTAACGCTGCTGATAGTCGCGGGGGAGGGGGGGGGGACAGGGAGGGAGGAGGGAGCCGAACTTATCTTACTCGTGTACGCACCACACTGGGACAAAGGCTCTGCCCAGCGTTTCTGGCAGGGACACTCCCTTGCCTCGCACGTCCTCTACCGATAGATAATACTAGCTGCAGCATCGTAACCAAATTCTGGAACAGTCGCTGCTGATGGTATTACAGACTGTCCTTAGTTAATGTCATAGATTCAGCATCCGTCCATATTCTCAGCAAGAAGTAGGCGTGCCTGATACCACTATAAGGCAACGATCATTAAATTCTTGTAATTCTACTCAGCTTCCTTGTAACACTGAAAAGTGGCGTGTAGCTGCAAATGTGAGGAAATAGTTTTGTTCCTTAGTCAATTAACAAACAGAATCAGTACAGTAGATACGTATCAAATTAAAAGATGGAGAGATAAAGCATCCCAGAGCCAAAAATAAAGCAGAATTTTGCCTGAACATCTACATCTACATAATACTCCGCAAGCCAACATTTATTGCAGGGTGGAGGATCTAATGTACTGCTATAACTCTTTGGCTTTTCTGTTCCAATTGCAGTTACAACTAGGCACAAGTGACTGTCTGTATGTCTCAGTATGAGCTCCAGTTTCTTGTATTTTATCGTCGTGGGCCTCACGCGAAATGTGGATTGGAGGCTGTAGAATCATTTTGCAATCAGCTTCAGACGCCAGTTCTCAAAATTTTGTCAATGCTGTTCCACGAAAAGTACATTCCCATTTGCGTTGACACAGCATCCCCATTACAATCAGGAGTTAACCGAACCTACCGGCAACAAATGTAGCAATACGCTTCAGAATTGCTCCAATTTCTAGATGTAATCCGACTTAGTGGGGATCCCAAACACTCAAGCACTACTCAAGAATGGGTCGCGCTAGTGTTCTATACGCGGTCTCCTGTTGTAGATGAGCTACACTTTCCTAAAATTCTCCCAATAAACCAAAGTCGACCATTCGCCATCCCTGTTACCGTTCTTACGCTCTCGTACCATTTCATATCGCTTTGCAACGCTACACCTAGACGTGACGGTGTCAAGCAGCACAATAGTAACACTGTCTTCGTACATTAAGGGATTGCTTTTCATACTAAAGTGCATTAACTTACATTTTTCTACATTCGGAGCATGGTGCCATCCATCACATCAACTAGAAATTTTTTTTTGTCCGCCGCTCGTGGTCTCGCGGTAGCGTTCTCGCTTCCCGAGCACGGGGTCCCGGGTTCGATTCCCGGCGGGGTCAGGGATTTTCACCTGCCTCGAGATGACTGGGTGTTTGTGTTGTCCTTATCATTTCATCATCATCCAGGAAAGTGGCGAAATTGGACTGAGCAACGGTTGGGAAATTGTACGGGTGCTGATAACCACGCAGTTGAGCGCCCCACAAACCAAACATCATCATCACAACTAGAAATTTTCACTAACTCATCTTGTATCCTCCATCAACCAACCGACGACGACACCTTCTCGTACACCAGAACATCATCAGCAAACAGTTGCAGATTGCTGCTCATCCTGTCCATCAAATCATTTGTGCGTACAGAGAATAAGAGAGGTCGTATCACTCTTCCTTGGGGCACTTCTGACAGTACCCTTGTATCTGATTAACGCCCATGCAGTATTGATAGTCAACTGGTGGTGACTTCAGTAAAATGTTTTCGTATGATTTATGGAGAATATACTAAGATATTGTGTCTAAGTGTTTATCTAACGTACTCCTTCCGCACCGCTGTATCGCTTCTGGCACGCGAGGCACTAAAAACTTGCGCACAGGATTAATCTATGACTAGTGTCTCAATTTCTCTGCAAACGAGACGTAAACCAGTCTGGTTCGAGTAGAGAATTGTTGCACATTTGTGTAGGTACTTATTGAGCGTTAATGTGTTCTGTGTGAGGTTGAGCCTGGCATCTACAACGAATGAACGAATAACGGGGAGTCTGATTTACACTCCTGGAAATGGAAAAAAGAACACATTGACACCGGTGTGTCAGACCCACCATACTTGCTCCGGACACTGCGAGAGGGCTGTACAAGCAATGATCACACGCACGGCACAGCGGACACACCAAGAACCGCGGTGTTGGCCGTCGAATGGCGCTAGCTGCGCAGCATTTGTGCACCGCCGCCGTCAGTGTCAGCCAGTTTGCCGTGGCATACGGAGCTCCATCGCAGTCTTTAACACTGGTAGCATGCCGCGACAGCGTGGACGTGAACCGTATGTGCAGTTGACGGACTTTGAGCGAGGGCGTATAGTGGGCATGCGGGAGGCCGGGTGGACGTACCGCCGAATTGCTCAACACGTGGGGCGTGAGGTCTCCACAGCACATCGATGTTGTCGCCAGTGGTCGGCGGAAGGTGCACGTGCCCGTCGACCTGGGACCGGACCGCAGCGACGCACAGATGCACGCCAAGACCGTAGGATCCTACGCAGTGCCGTAGGGGACCGCACCGCCACTTCCCAGCAAATTAGGGACACTGTTGCTCCTGGGGTATCGGCGAGGACCATTCGCAACCGTCTCCATGAAGCTGGGCTACGGTCCCGCACACCGTTAGGCCGTCTTCCGCTCACGCCCCAACATCGTGCAGCCCGCCTCCAGTGGTGTCGCGACAGGCGTGAATGGAGGGACGAATGGAGACGTGTCGTCTTCAGCGATGGGAGTCGCTTCTGCCTTGGTGCCAATGATGGTCGTATGCGTGTTTGGCGCCGTGCAGGTGAGCGCCACAATCAGGACTGCATACGACCGAGGCACACAGGGCCAACACCCGGCATCATGGTGTGGGGAGCGATCTCCTACACTGGCCGTACACCACTGGTGATCGTCGAGGGGACACTGAATAGTGCACGGTACATCCAAACCGTCATCGAACCCATCGTTCTACCATTCCTAGACCGGCAAGGGAACTTGCTGTTCCAACAGGACAATGCACGTCCGCATGTATCCGGTGCCACCCAACGTGCTCTAGAAGGTGTAAGTCAACTACCCTGGCCAGCAAGATCTCCGGATCTGTCCCCCATTGAGCATGTTTGGGACTGGATGAAGCGTCGTCTCACGCGGTCTGCACGTCCAGCACGAACGCTGGTCCAACTTTTGCGCCAGGTGGAAATGGCATGGCAAGCCGTTCCACACGACTACATCCAGCATCTCTACGATCGTCTCCATGGGAGAATAGCAGCCTGCATTGCTGCGAAAGGTGGATATACACTGTACTAGTGCCGACATTGTGCATGCTCTGTTGCCTGTGTCCATGTGCCTGTGGTTCTGTCAGTGTGATCATGTGATGTATCTGACCCCAGGAATGTGTCAATAAAGTTTCCCCTTCCTGGGACAATGAATTCACGGTGTTCTTATTTCAATTTCCAGGAGTGTATTTCAAACTGAAAATTTACAAGTAAGTCTCACAGGTCAACGAATGAAAAGGAGGCAGCTGCCTGAACCCATGGATAAAACTACGAACAGTAAGAGCTCAGTGATGTAATTCTTCGGGCTCTCCCGACGATATATTGATAGGTTGTTGGCGTCGTTCTTACACGATATTTCGCGGCTTGGCTCGCTGACTTCTGCAGATGCTTTCTGACGAGTACCTGAAGAGGGAGCAAGTCAGCAAGTCAAGCTGCGAAATATCGTGCGACAACGACGCGAACAGCCGGCGGAAGACCCGATTATTCAGTATGCCAGAAAGAACTCAGTTTATAATCATACACATTCTGCGATACTGACATATCTTTCTACTTTGTTTCCCGCAAGAAAGACGGAAATAATTTTACCGATACACTTCATTTATAAGAATATTCTTTATTTGCCGCTGTAAGGTGGCTATAATTTCGCACCTTACAAGCACTCATCCACATAATTTGCCGTGATCTACAAACACAATTAGGTGTAATAGGTAGTACATCGTATATATGAATATATAAAGGAGACTGACATTGTCAAATGGTTCAAATGGCTCTGAGCACTATGGGACTTAACTTCTAAGGTCATCAGTCCCCTATAACTTAGAACTACTTAAACCTAACTAACCTAAGGACATCACACACATCCATGCCCGAGGCAGGATTCGAACCTGCGACCGTAGCGGTCACGCGGTTCCAGACTGTAGCGCCTTTAACCGCTTGGCCACACCGGCCGGCTAACTGACATTGTCACGTACGCCTTGTAAATAATTGTTAACCCTTATTGCATGAAAGGTGACATAGTGGCTTTTTTATCAGAGCGGCGTGATGAATGATTGCCTGTACTAGTAGAGGTTGCAACGCCAGTGGAGATGAAACAGCAGGCAGAACTCAAGCTCTGGGTGGAAAAAAGCCCGCACAGGTGTCGGTCCTGCTTAACAGCAGGAAGTAGCTAGACGGACGTCTTGGCAACTGAGCTCTGGAGCACAATAAGGTGACGGCCGGCCGCTATTGTAGCACGACCGGAAGGATAACCGGGAAAACTGTAAATCTTGGGTGGAGGTGAGAGGAACGAAGAAACCGCACCTCAGAAACCACGCAGGCTGGGTTATTTCCAAGGATTTTTACTCAGAAGCGTATCATTATACGAGTATAGGTTTCTCCTCGCAAACTTTCCGCGCTGGACGACAAAAGACTGAAATATGGTTGGTCAGCGTTCGGAAGAATCTGTAGAGAAGGAGAATATTCCGTCGTTTCCGGAATATGATTCGTTTTCAGAGTTACGAGGGTGAGGAGCCGAGCCTTGCTGGGAAGCCTGCGGTGGAGAGGCGAGGTCTTCCATTGTGAGCGCCCGTATGTGACGGTCGCTCGGTATCAGCTTTGTTGGTACTGACGGACTTGCTGTCTTTGGTCTCAGGAGAATTCATAGTTTGAACCGTTAGGCACTGTACTGTTCTGAACATATACGATTCTGGACTTCACCTCCGGGTTGGAAGTCATCGTTGAGTACGCAGCGTTCAGTAACTGAGAGCACCTCTTCTGCCTATGCTTACGTTGAGACGTTATCTGAACTCCGTCCTTGTGGCTGGGAGCTTGCGTTTCTCGTCTGTAGAACACAGAGAGGAGAAGACAGTATTAGGGTATGTTAGTCAGAGGACCGCCTTCTGCCGTCCAAATGTTTGAAAGAGTTGATTTGCGGCTGAAGTTCTTCCATCGTCGCAGACGAATACGAGAACCATCACTTCGATGCAGCGAACGCAGTACACACGGTGTTATCGCAAATTGCTTCGGCTTATTAGGGCTATAAAGCTAAACGGATATGATCACGTTCGTTTATTTCCACTGAGGTCCCATACCGCTGTAGATCATCTTTGAAAGTAGTGTCTTTTACTGTTTGGTGTGTAGACGATGTCAGTCATTTCGCGTTATTGGTATTAGATCGCGCAGTCATACTAAGGGGCAGAGTTGGGCAATTTATTAATAATTTTAGTTAGTAAATATGGATAATTGTACTTAAAGGGTTGATTTTAATCTATAATAGATATATATTGAACAACAACGTTTATCATTTAGTAGTATTAGTTGCCTTCATCTTACAATTTATGTTTAGATTGTAATTTATATATATAAAAAGAGAATCCTAAGATCTGCTTCAGGGGGTAGTCAGACAGGATAAAATCATCATTTTAGCGTTTATTATTTTCCGTTGCGCACATTCATTTTACATCCGCCTGGAATAGCATCTTGGACTGCAAGTCAACATTTTTGCATCTGTTTTTAATACAGAGAGATAGTGAATATTTTTTTAAAATAATTTCCTGTTTGTGCGTGGCTCGAAGGTGTTAGGTATAGTGGTTAGGTGCCAGCCTGGGTATTCAGAGGTGTAGGGTTCGATGCCTGATCAGTTCTTGTAACTTCATCTGCCACTGGTTTGACGTCTGAAATGTTTGTAACTATGGAAAATGCTGAGTTGCATTGTGGTTCGAAGTCCACGCTAAATGGCTGCGTGAGCCAGTCCAGAGATCGGTGAAAAGCAAGGTCATACCACTTCCGCTAGCAACACGTCTACTATGACACCATTGTGTTCAAAACATTCCTGGGGTTGATAACTGCTTTAATTTTTTACCTTCTTTCATTGTTGTGATGGAGTACTGTCCCTAATAATCCTTTTCTGACGACAAAGATTCAGTCGTGCCACTTTTCCTGCTCAAGAGGACTCCACGGTCCAGTCACTTTCTGAAGTCGTGAAACAGAAAAGAGTTTAATTAATGCTCTGGCGTCCTGTTTGGAAGTCTGTGCACCTCTCTGCAATACAAGATACTCTTTAACAGTGGTGGTTCAGTATGTTTAGCCACAGAGGACAGAAAACGACAGATTGCCGGACACTGTGGTGTTCATTTCATCATAGGATTGCACGGGACCTGCTGACGCGAAAGAACATTTTTGGGAATCTTTTGACACCTATAATCCGGTTTCTAATTTTTTAATCTGATATTACTAATTGAGAAGTAAGAATATGGATCAGATACGATGAACGTATGCGGACAGAACGAGGAATTTTCTCTTGAATTCGGAAATTTGCCATAAGTTCCTATGGGACCAAACTGCTGAGTTAATCGGTCCCTAAGCTTACACACTACTTCACACTACTTATTCTAACTTAAACTAACTTACGCTGAAGACAACACACACCCCCATGCCTGGGGGAAGACTCAAACCTCTGACGGCGGGGCAGACCGGGGGGGCGGGGGGGGGGGTTACCGTGGCAGTTGCTTTTGTAATATTCACATCGTCATCATCATCATCATCATCATCATCATCATCATTTAAGACTGATTATACCTTTCAGCGTTCAGTCTGGAGCATAGCCCCCCCCCCCCCCCTTATACAGTTCAGTAATATTCACAATGAATATTAAATTCTTTGGTACAGTTCTTCATAGTTTGTGTTGGAGAGGGTTAAGAAGAACACGACTGCCTGCCGCTGGCCATTAAAGATGCATCGCCTCGAGGACGTGACGCAGCAAACGCCAAATTTGCATGACGCGACCTACATGCCTGGGTATGTAAATGATTTGCACTGCAGCGCAAGCGCGAAAAGTACCTAGGCGTCACACGACGTACATTCTGAATATAAGGGAAGTATATGCCGCAGGTTTCTCTCTCAGAAATAGCATTTTTTGAATGTTATTTGTTTGCGAGGTGCTCGTGTTACGCATTGTGCGAGTAGGAAAAACGCCTACGGCACGTTTCATATTTCGACACTGGCCGGGCTGTGGCCTAATCCTGAGTTGTTTATCACCCCCCCCCCCTTATTGCTTCTCACATTTTCAGGATCTCACGACTGTCGCGCGAATGTACAATGTTGGCTAGCGCCAGAGAGAACAAACATCACACGCTCGGACATGTAGGATGATACAACCACATCACGTACGTTGATCAGGAAAACCTCTTATTTGCAATGAAATATTCATCCAAACGAACAGTACGACTACGCCTGGAGCACCAAAGTTTGTCATATCGGCGACCATCGCGGCAGCTTCCTCTGCGGCAGAAGGGGAGAGAGAGAGAGAGAGAGAGAGAGAGAGAGAGAGAGAGGCGCACCGACCCTGGTGCACTTAGCGACAGTAACAGATACTGGAGCGGTTTCAAGAGTCCTGGTACTGCGTTGAGTATCATTATAGAGGTATCCGTTTGTGAGTGCTCCGAGAAGAACTTAAGTTGTCACACCGCACGCGTCATCGTCATGTAGGCGCAGCACCTCGTGTGATGTTGTGGGTTGCCACTGGGTACACAAAAAGACCACCTTCGGTTCGCCTAAACGGTGACTTTGACGGCAGACGTTACATTTCTGACGTGTTATGCCCCCCCCCCCCCCCCCATGAACCATGGACCTTGCCGTTGGTGGGGAGGAATACGTGCCTCAGCGATACAGATAGCCGTACCGTAGGTGCAACCACAACTGAGGGGTATCTGTTGAGAGGCCAGACAAACGTGTGGTTCCTGAAGAGGGGCAGCAGCCTTTTCAGTAGTTGCAAGGGCAACAGTCTGGATGATTGACTGATCTGGCCTTGTAACACTAACTAAAACGGCCTTGCTGTGCTGGTACTGCGATCGGCTGAAAGCAAGGGGAAACTACGGCCGTAATTTTTCCCGAGGGCATGCACGTTTACTGTATGGTTAAATGATGATGGCGACCTCTTGAATAAAATATTCCGGAGGTAAAATAGTCCCCCATTCGGATCTCCGGGCGGGGACTACTCAAGAGGACGTCGTTATCAGGAGAAAGAAAACTGGCGTTCTACGGATCGGAGCGTGGAATGTCAGATCCCTTAATCGGGCAGGTAGGTTAGAAAATTTAAAAGGGAAATGGATAGGTTGAAGTTAGATATAGTGGGAATTAGTGAAGTTCGGTGGAAGGAGGAACAAGACGTCTAGTCAGGTGACTACAGGGTTATAAATACAAAATCAAATAGGGGTAATGCAGGAGTAGGTTTAATAATGAATAGGAAAATAGGAATGCGGGTAAGCTACTACAAACAGCATAGTGAACGCAATATTGTGGCGAAGATAGATACGACGCCCACGCCTACTACAGTAGTACAAGTTTATATGCCAACTAGCTCAGCAGATGACGAAGAAATTGAAGAAATGTATGATGAAATAAAAGAAATTATTCAGATTGTGAAGGGAGACGAAAATTTAATAGTCATGGGTGACTGGAATTCGAGAGTAGGAAAAGGGAGAGAAGGAAACATAGTAGGTGAATATGGATTGGAGCTAAGAAATGAAAGAGGAAGCCGCCTGGTAGAATTTTGCACAGAGCACAACTTAATCATAGCTAACACTTGGTTCAAGAATCATGAAAAATGTTGTATACATGGAAGAAGCCTGGAGATAGTGACAGGTTTCAGGTAGATTATATAATGGTAAGACAGAGATTTAGGAACCAGGTTTTAAATTGTAAGACATTTCCAGGGGCTGATGTGGATTCTGACCACAATCTATTGGTTATGAACTGTAGATTAAAACTGAACTGCAAAAAGGTGGGAATTTAAGAAGATGGGAACTGGATAAACTGAAGGAACCAGAGGTTGTACAGAGTTTCAGGGAGAGCAAAAGGGAACAATTGACAGGAATGGGGGAAAGAAGTACAGTAGAAGAAGAATGGGTAGCTTTGAGGGATGAAGTAGTGAAGGCAGCAGAGGATCAAGTAGTTAAAAAGACGAGGGCTAGTAGAAGTCCTTGGGTGACAGAGGAAATACTGAATTTAACTGATGAAAGGAGAAAATATAAAAATGCAATAAATGAAGCAGGCAAAAAGGAATACAAACGTCTCAAAAATGAGATCGACAGGAAGTGCAAAATGTCTAAGCAGGCATGGCTAGAGGACAAATGTAAGGATGTAGAGGCTTATCTCACTAGGGGTAAGATAGATACTGCCTACAGGAAAATTAAAGAGACCTTCAGAGAAAAGAGAACCACTTGTATGAATATCAAAAGCTCAGATGGCAACCCAGTTCTAAGCAAAGAAGGGAAAGCAGAAAGGTGGAAGGAGTATATAGAGGGACTATACAAGGGCGATGTACTTGAGGACAATATTATGGAAATGGAAGAGGATGTAGATGAAGATGAAATGGGAGATACGATACTGCGTGAAGAGTTTGACAGAGCACTGAAAGACCTGAGTCGAAACAAGGCCCCGGGAGTAGACAACATTCCATTAGAAATACTGACAGCCTTGGGAGAGCCAGTCCTGACGAAACTCTACCATCTCGTGAGCAAGATGTATGAAACAGGCGAAATACCCTCAGACTTTAAGAAGAATATAATAATTCCAATCTCAAAGAAAGCAGGTGTTGACAAATGTGAAAATTACCGAACTATCAGTTTAATAAGTCACGGCTGCAAAATACTAACGCAGATTCTTTACAGACGAATGGAAAAACTAGTAGAAGCCGACCTCGGGGAAGACCAGTTTGGATTCCGTAGAAATGTTGGGTCACGTGAGGCAATACTGACCCTACGACTAATCTTGGAAGCTAGACTAAGGAAAGGCAAACCTACGTTTCTAGCATTTGTAGACTTAGAGAAAGCTTTTGACAATGTTGACTGGAATACGCTCTTTCAAATTCCGAAGGTGGCAGGGGTAAAATACAGGGAGCGAAAGGCTATTTACAATTTGTACAGAAACCAGATGGCAGTTGTAAGGGTCGAGGAACATGAAAGGGAAGCAGTGGTTGGGAAGGGAGTGAGACAGGGTTGTAGTCTCTCAACGATGTTATTCAATCTGTATATTGAGCAAACAGTGAAGGAAACAAAAGAAAAATTCGGAGTAGGTATTAAAATCCATGGAGAAGAAATAAAAACTTTGAGGTTCGCCGGTGACATTGTAATTCTGTCAGAGACAGCAAACGACTTGTAAGAGCAGTTGAATGGAATGGATAGTGTCTTGAAAGGAGGGTATAAGATGAACATCAACAAAAGCAAAACGAGAATAATGGAATGTAGTCGAATTAAGTCGGGTGATGCTGAGGGAATTAGATTAGGAAATGAGACACTTAAAGTAGTAAAGGAATTTTGCTATTTGGGGAGCAAAATAACTGATGATGGTCGCAATAGAGAGGATATAAAATGTAGACTGGCAGTTGCAAGGAAAGCGCTTCTGAAGAAGAGAAATTTGTTAGCATCGAGTATTGATTTAAATGTCAGGAAGTCGTTTCTGAAAGAATTTGTATGGAGTGTAGCCATGTATGGAAGTGAAACAAGGACGATAAATAGTTTGGACAAGAAGAGAATGGAAGCTTTATGAAAAGAACCCGATTTTTAGAAATCTTGGAGGGATAAATAGCTAATTCTTGACGATATCTAATCACTCACGCAATAAAGAAACTCAGATTTATTTTATCTTTATGAGAACTGCGCTAACAGCTTTTTTCGTCAGCTTACCGAAGTTAAGCGCCGTAGGGCTTGGCTATCAGTTGTATGGATCACCATCCGTGTCTGCCGAGTGCTGTTGCCAAACGGGGGAGCACCAAACCCTTGTGAGACCAATTGAGAAGCTACTTGATTGAGAGGTAGCAGCTCTTGTCACGAAAAGTGACAACTGTCGTCAGAGAGTTGTCCTGACCACATGCCCCTTCATATCCGCATCGAGTGATGACTAACGGCAGAGGATGACACTGTAACACCAATATCAATTGTAAGTAGATTTATTCTATGTAACTATGTTCAAATTGGCTCTGAGCACTATGGGACTCAAATTCTGAGGTCATTAGTCCCCTAGAACTTAGAACTAGTTAAACCTAACTAACCTAAGGACATCACACACATCCATGCCCGAGGCAGGATTCGAGCCTGCGACCGTAGCGGTCTCGCGGTTCCAGACTGCAGCGCCTAGTACCGCACGGCCACTTCGTCCGGCATGTAACTATGTATCTGTGATTAAGAAGTGTTTGTTCTTTGTTAGTTAAGGTCATTGATTTGTGACAGGAAAGTTAAAGTTTGAAATATATTTATTGTAAAAGCTAAATGATGTTTAAAAATAATGAAATTTTATAATATATGTATGTTCATAAAGAAAAATTTGTATATTTGAAGCTGGTTCATGCTTAGGGAACTTGTATTGTGAAAGGTAAAAGCTGTAGGGAAGTCCCTCCGCAACGGAAGTGGCTTGGCGCGATGTAAACGGTGGTTTTGGCGGTCGAACTGGGCGGCTACTTTGTGGGAACGGTACGCAGTCAGTGGCTAGACGTATACATAGAGAGTGCCAAGGGAGGCATTTGGAAGCCATTTTGTATGGAATTTTGGCTCGGATGTGAATTTAGCTATTGCATGGTATTCTTGGCAATAAGGAATGGCTCTAATACGATACAAATCCGTCGTCAGGAAGAAATTATAAAGGGCATTCAACATCCAGAGACGTGAGTACAGTTAGCCGCCAAGTCGCTTGCCAACACTACTTCACCACTGCCCACTTTAGGTATACAGATATGTATTACAGCATGGACCAGATAATTTGTGTGAGTGTTTTTCAATTATAATCCAAGTGCTATGAACCTGTGTTTGAACCCTAACGTTATCCTAATTATGAACCGATGCAGGATCCCATCCTAAGTATGCAGGAAACCGAGTATCGTGTTTCTAACAAGCTGGTGATTTGTTTCTGTGTATTAAATGTGCAAAATATCAGTGCCAGGGCGTGTAAATGTCACTGTCTAAAATACCTACTTCACTGGCGATGAAAAAGGCTCATAAAGTAAACTCAAATGGCTCTAAGCACTATGGACTTAACATCTGAGGCCATCAGTCCCCTACACTTAGAACTACGTAAACCTAGGTAACCTAAGGACATCACACACATCCATGCCCGAGGCACGATTCGAACCTGCGACCGTAGCAGCCGCTTGGTTCCGGACTGAAGCATCTAGAACAGCTCGGCATCAGCGACCGGCAAGTAAACTTATTTGAAACGTAATTTAGCTTTGATTGCTATCATGAACTATTATTTTTTTTAGGTTAATCGATCTCGGTCTCGAGTAAATTGCTTTAAAGGATGAAAACAAAAATTATTCCAAGTAGGGCTAAGCATTAATTTTGGTTGAATTGAACTTTGCTTCTGAAATAATCATAGAGTTGCCTATTGAGACAATATTAGTTTTTGGTTCCCCACCATATTCTTTTCATATTAGAAAGATATTTGGAATATAATCACTACAAAATAAATCTGATACATTTCTACAAATGTGAGTATAAAAAGTTTATTTGTGGTATTTATTTGTCAGCTAAATCAGAACACTTTTCATGCTCAGATTTAGTTCATTGTTTTCTACAGTAACATCTCAGTACTGAGTTACTTAATGATTGTGATCGTAACTTATTATTATGGGTTGAGTACAATCTTGCTTTCTATGATAACTGGTTTGTGCATTAGTGGTAACTACTGCTACCCGCGTCTTAGACCGCCATGTAGTCGTGTGTATCCAGTGTACTACTCAAAGGGAATCTTGAGCCTTAGGAGGCTTGTTCGCGCGGAGTTTATGACAACTAGATAACAACTGGAATTCGTTGTACAGCTGTCACCCCTCCCCACCCCCGCGCGCGCACACACACACACACACACACACACACACACACAAACGAACGCGCCCTTACGACTGGACTGTGGAGATAGTAACAATCTGCCACTACTGAACTTCTGTCGTCAAAACACTCGTCAGGGCTGCCGTTGTGCGCTTCTGCAGATGTTGTCTCGCCTGGGAGATCTCGTTTTAGTAATCTTAAACTCGACCGCTAAGTGCTTTCACACTAGGTTATGTGAAGTACACCGTTCTCTCTCTCTAGTTCTTGTCTACGAGCAAAGTTTCCGTAGGGGATCTCCCAAGCTCGGGAGAGGCAAACTAGTTCCAGTGAAAGGCTGCACCGAATCTTGTGCCGCCACTAAACACTTGCTTTATTTCAAATAGTTCCTTCTGGAGCTATACAAAGTACTTCTGTGGTCGGAAGTGCCGATAAAGAAACAGGATGATGTAAATTAGCGAGTTAACTCCGCGTTTTTCTTCAAATTTGATTTGTAATTCACCGAGCTTATAAGTTTTGGGACATTAAAGCTAATAGGGCGGAGTTTTCCGATCGTTTTACTATAGCTATGGATAATCTGTTTATCCCCTCTCACTTTTTTCCTCCGTCTTTTCATATTTACTTTTACTCGTTCAGAAGAACACATAAACATAGATTTTAAATATTGTCTAGGACAATTGTTCCAGACACAGTTAAACAAATTTAAAATCTCTGAATTCTGATCAATGTTCATGGGAGATTTCTCTTCATTATCAGACAAATACTAAGCACTGTAATCCCCTTCCAGACATTCTCCATTGTGAACCTCTTAACACCAGTCCCAGCTCACTGGGAACTCAGTTCTCTGGTAGCCCACTCTACATTCCACGGTATGAAATGAAAGATGTACAAAGCTCACCTAACCGATGGAGGCGCACTTCAATACACGTCAAGCATGTGATCTACTTTAGACTTTGACTTTCCCTCGCACAAACAGCTAAACACACACACACACACACACACACACACACACACACACACAGACACAGACACTAGGCGCGCATCTTCTTGACTGGGACAGAAGTGTTGTACTTAAAGAAAAAAAAAAACCATCTCTTTTATACCTAAAAACACCATATTCCATTGGCAAGTTGAGGGTTTTAAATCTTGTTATATTGCACACATCGCGAACTTCCTGCATAAGAGTGGCTGGCGTCATTCTGAGAGCAAAAGAGAATTTTTTAAATGAAAAGGAAGGTTACATTCTGTTAAATTGTTTAAGTTAATGCAATGCCAATAGTTTTCAGTACACTGTCGGGAGTGTACAATTCACTGTCAAATTTTATTTATGCTTGTTTATATAGACGACAATTGTCGTCTTGTTGCGAGGGATCCCTCGATCTACAAAGTCATTGGGTGTGGTTGAAATAAATGAGAAACGTTTATGTAAATCTGATATTTGTTTTGTTCAATTCTTTACTTTCCCGGCGACTGCCCCGAAGAAAATCCGTCAGTCTTTCTCTTCGCCATGAGAAACACGCTCGAAACCGTACGTGCGCTAAAATAAAACAAAGCGAAGGGGAGGTAATTTGCGGTGTTGCTGACACTTAAATTTTAATTTTTAAAACGATTTATTGGTTAGCATAGTCATATAAAATATCGAAAGGAAAATTAAGTTTGTGATTTTATGTGACTGCGCCAGACAATAAACCATTTAAAAGCAATTTTAACAATTATATTTTAGTTGTTTATCCACGTTATCTAGCTGTTTAACAATGCAGCGGTGCGGACACAAGCGAGGGCCCGATGCCGGAACCTGGACGCTTGCCGACACCCATACGCTCAGCACTCTTACGCTATACCAGCGGCTTTGCTACTGCGATCCGACCGTTGGAGCAAAAATCAGCGTTCCGAGACATTTAGACAGTGCTTGGTGCGCCACATACATGAGCTCAACCGCATCAAGACTTGCCTTGCTGTGTACAAAAACTGGCCTTCCGGCAGCTGGGATACCAATTGGCGTCTCGTGTTTATTGGCTTTTTCCACGAGGTTCCCAATGCCCTTCTGCCATCTCTATGGGAGCGGCAATGTGAGGTCCAGCCACAGTCTGGATGACCTGAGGGTCGAGCTGTCGTCCTCTCAGCTCAGAGTCTGAGGAATACGCTAGCAGCAGCCACCGCCCTCCAGTCATCGGTCCGGGACTCGTCCCCGGGCAACGCACCCACCTACAGCTCCACTGAGTATTGGCAGTCCTAGCCAATTACGAGTGCGTGGGCGCCGCCACCTGACGCAGGTCCGGGCCGAATGACCTACCGCTAGCGAGGTCGCCAACCCGCCATATTGATGAACGCTGACACTGGCGCATCGTAGCCTATCTGTCTCTTCCCGGGGACACTGACCGATGGCAGCCATCCGCCTCCTGTGAACACAGTATGCATGCCTGTCAGAAGTCAGGCCTACGATCAGTGCACACCCCTTACAGGAGAGTTCAGTAACGACCAAACTACACGTTTACAACAGATTAAAAATATAGCATATGTGACTCCACAACCATCAAGTAACCTTTAAGTTATTGTTGATTAGTAGGCATCGTGTATACAACTCAATAAGCACTTGTCTTGTAGTGGGTTGTAATGCCATCTGTAAATCGACAACCAGCTCCTTCATAAGCATATTAATAACTGTCATGAGATAGAACACAGAAAATTCTTGTTTTACGTCATCTAGTCTTCACTGTGTAACCTCCCCCTCACTTATCGACCTTAAATACAGTGAAAAATTAAACCGCGTGTACCTAATGGAAATTTGGGAAAAGCAGTCGTCACCGAAGTTAATTGTCGGTAAAGAGGGAGGAAGGGTTACATCTAAATGAAAGGAAAAATGCAAATGAAATTGGTGGAAATAAATTTTGAGAAAAGGAGGGTAAAGTTAATAAAGAAAATAAATGTGCAGTCGTTACATTAACGATTAACTGGCGTTAATTAGATATTTGAGATTTGGGGAAAATTACGGTCGCCAGTCCTATGGACAACTAATATAATAACTGAAAAAAAGAAAGGTTATTGCACGTATAATTAGCACTAAAAGCGTGGCAACTGTCAGTTGACACGTGTTGTGTGAAAACTGAATGTTCGTCAGAAGTAATAAATTTCGCTACACTCTGACTTAATTTAGCAAAAGAATTAATAAGACCGGAAAATTGAAAGTTAATTTAGTGACTGAAATTAATAGTGAACTTTTTTTCTGAAGCACTTCGAAATTCAATAAAATAAGGTTAATCTTGGGCTACCTCAACAATCATTTCAAAAGCTATTTGAATCTACGCAATTTAGAAATAAGAGATTTAATTTTGAACTTGAATTAAATGATTCTGAACCATTAACAATAGTAAAATTTAGTACGTACCAAGCTGAGCTGCAGTCACAGGTAAGTTAAAATATGGTAACAAAACTCGCACTCTTAATTTGTGCTTGTGTAATCTAAATATTGTAGCCAGCTATGAATACCTTAACTGAACTTTGAAATTAAAGCAGTGAAATCGAATGATATTACTTTAATGCTGGCGTTTGAATTTCAACGGCACTCGAGTTCATTTCGGAAAAGGAAGGGACCCTGCTTGGTAATGCAATTGGGACAATGAGCAACAAAGGTCCATGCTAAGTTGCTTTTTTTTAGTGATGCTACTGGAATAGTTTGAAAAGCTGAGGTCTGCCATACAGTTCTAAAACCTTACGCGCTTTCAGTCTTCCTTGTTGGTTGACTGAAGGTTTGAAGTAGTCGATCGAGGAGGTGGCGACAATGACTCATTGTCGGCCGTAGCTGTTGCAGAAGCTGGATGTTGGCGCGCCCTCTTCTCGACACGGTGACCAGACGAAACGTGCTCTTGATGTGTGCCTGCTATTGTTTCCCGTCCGCGACACCGTGTCAGAAACTAACATAGCAAGTCGAGCGCAATTACATGCTGCCAAACCCCGGAAGCGCGGCAACTCGCGGGAGCGTCACTCAATACACCTGCTCCACTGCCCTACTCCAGCCAGACTCTGCTCTGCCCGCGCTTCACGCGGCAGAGCCAACACTACCAAAGATCCTAAACACTTTGGTTCTCCATGCGACCTATCGATGTAATCGTTCGATAGCATAGTTTTCCCTAGGCAAGACCCAGCGCAAAAATACAAATAATACTTACAAAACAAACCAATTATACATCGCCATAAAACAATTACAATATATAAAGACACAGAAATGTCATATCTTCAGGTAACAAAAAATGGGTCAAATGGCTCTGAGCACTACGGGACTTAACATCTACGGTCATCAGTCCCCTACAACTTAGAACTACTTAAACCTAACTAACCTAAGGACAGCACACAACACCCAGTCATCACGAGGCAGAGAAAATCCCTGACCCCGCCGGGAATCGAACCCGGGAACCCGGGCGTGGGAAGCGAGAACGCTACCGCACGACCACGAGCTCTTCAAGTAACAAAATAAGGAAAAAAATTATAGTACAATAGATGGAAATAGGAGGACATGCATTTCCGGCGTTACAACTGCCTCAAGCAAGGAGACAAAACACAGTTCAGTGATTCAACGCCTTGTCATCTGACTTTGAACTTGCATTTCGAAAACTGTGTAGCTACTTTTGCTGAAATTTCACTGCAACCCTTAATGAAGTATGTATTCCTGAATTCATTACGAGAAGTTTGGAATCCCACTGAAACAGTTTATCTTTTCGTTAAGCAAATAAAATCTCGAAATAAAAAAAAATTATAAGTTACCAAGAGAGCTACGCCGCTTTGCGTACAATCGTTTGCGACAAACTTCGCTTGGAAACTTGCATCGCCCATTAGGGGTATCCTAGGTTCGGTATTCATCCTGAATACGGGAAACGTAATATGTCATGTTTAAGTTAAATGGTAAACTACTAACAAGTTTACTTCTGTGTTCGTCATCCGACGCAGGCACAAAAATGTTCAAACCAACTTTTTCTTGTTGCAATGTATTTCATTTCATTTCAACTAGTGCTCAGCAGCCATTAGCGCAAAGAACATGAAAATTGTGAAGAAAAAATTCCTAACATGAAAATGTGCCTATGTTTCATAAGTGAAGTTATAGTGCGACCTCCAGCATGTGACCAGATGAGAGGAAACGCAGATGCCAGTAAAAAACTCAAATAACTGTAAGTAATCTCTTATTAAGTAAAAAACAAGAAGGGAACTGTTATATAATCTACAAATATCACCTATTAGAATCATTCTAGACTTCACTGGAGATGACTTAATGTAAATGGTAAATCGCGTCTGGAACAAATAAAATACATTGCAGCAAGAAAAAGGCGGTTTTTATTTATAAAACAATAAACCACTTGTAGACTTATCATAAAAGCCTACTAATCATTTCTAAAGCCATTTTCACAGATTTTCTTATTACTATTATGGACCATACTATTATGGACCAAAGGATGATGTAAAAATAGTTGTAATCGTACTAAATCTCACTTAGCTTTCTTACAGACGAATTCACAGTAAATACACTGAACGTAAAGGCCATATTTCTGATCGGCGGGGGCGATGACATAACTTGTTACCGGCGTATAGGAGTACAAGCCACCTTTCTCCCATCCCGTTAGCGATATAGACACTCAGACCAGCCACGGTATAGGTTATAACACTTGATTGTGTCTTCGCCGCGAAAATATCAGCCACTGATATCCTGCAAATGCCGCCGTCCCACGTAATAGAACAGGAACTCAAATTGACTATCCATTCTGCAGTGTAGCGTTTCATTGCAATTTACACTGAAGCACCAAAGAAACTGGTATAGGCATGCGTATTCAAATACAGAGATATGTAGACAGGCAGAATACGGAGCTGCGATCGGCAACGCTTATATAAGAAAAAAAGTGTGTGGCGCAGTTGTTAGATCAGTTACTGCTGCTACAATGCAAGTTAACAAGATTTAAGTGAGTTTGAAGATGTTATTATAGTCGGCGCACGAGCGATTGGACACTGCATCTCCGAGGTAGCGATGAAGCGGTTATTGTCCCGTACGACAATTTCACGAGTGTACCGTGAATATCAGGAATCCGGTACAACATCAGATCTCCGACATCGCTGCAGCCGGAAAAAGATCCTGCAAGAACGGGACCAACGACGACTAAAGAGAATCGTTCAACGTGACGGAAGAGCAACCGTTCAGCAAATTGCTGCAGATTTCAATGATGCACCATCAACAAGTGTCAGCGTGCGAACCATTCAACGAAACGCCATCTATATGGGCATTCGGAGCCGAACGCTCATTCGTGTACCCTTGCTGACTGCACGACACAAAGCTCTACGCCTCGCCTTGGCCCGTCAACTCCGACATTGGACTGTTGATGCCTGGAAACATGTTGCCTAATCCGACGAGTTTCATTTCAAATTGTATCGAGCAGATGGACGGGTTCGGGTGTGGAGACAACCTCATGACTCTATCGACCCCGCATGTCAGTAGGGAACTGTTTAGTGGTATGGGGCGTGAGCAGTTGGAGTGATATAGGACCCGTGATACGTCTAGATACGACTCTGACAGGTAACACGTACGTAAGCATTCTGTCTGATCACCTGCATCCATTGATGTCCATTGTGCATTCTGACGGACTTGGGCAATTCTAGCAGGACAATGCGACACCCCACACGTCCAGAATTACTACAGAGTGGCTCCAGGAACACTCTTCTGAATTTATGCACTTCTGATGGCCACCAAACTCCCCAGACATGAACATTACTGAGCATATCTGGGATACCTTGCAACGTACTGTTCAGAAGAGATCCTCACCCCCTCTTACTCATACGGATTTATGGACAGCCCTGCAGGATTCATGGTGTGAATTCCATCCAGCACGATTTCAGAAATTAGTCGAGTCCGTGCCACGTCGTGATGCGGCACTTTGCGTGCTAGCGGGCTCTCTACACGATATTAGGCAGGTGTTACTAGTTTCTTTCGCTCTTCGGTGTAGATGGAAGCTTGTTATCGACTACAAAGAATCTCATATGCGTTTTGAATTTAGCTGTCCAGAAGTATTTACGATGGTACATACTTTCCATCATTTGAGGATGACTGTCAAGGGTTTGGGAGGATTTTTCTGAGACGAAAGGGTGAATCAGTCGACGGGTAATACGTACAGCTATTACAGTAGGAAAGAACATACAGTGTAGAAACAACTAAATTAAAGTGGTGATGGGGCAGAACAGTGTTACAGTAGGAAGAACTAGGGAATTCGCTGAATACAGACGGATGTAGCCGACGCTATGAGTGGCTGTGATAACAAAACTGAATATACATCTTCACGGTCATCATGGTAGCGACTGTGCTGGCCGTTAAATCTCTCTGTGCTTTCACTCTAGATGGTGAAGCTGCTGCTACAGTTGTTCTGGTCTGTGCTTTTGAATCATTCAGCTTCTTAATGGGGAAGATATTTTGGCAAGTCAATTTATGTTTTCCAGAAGTATCAGCTTTAGATTGCCACAAGGGTCAGGTTCAAATGGCTCTGAGCACTATGGGACTTAACGTCTGAGGTCATCAGTCACCTAGAACTTAGAACTACTTAAACCTAACTAACCGAAGGGCATCACACACATCCATGCCCTAGGCAGGATTCGAACCTGCGACCGTAGCAGTCGCGCCGTTTCGGACAAAGGTCAGGTCCTCATATTCCTATTTAAGAGCAGGTTTCTGTATAAAAAGCATTAACTGCGTTCCGGTACAAGTCCATGCCTTTCATTCAGATTAGACTTCATAACTAAGTCGCAACAGCGGCATTACCTTTCTACCAAGACGTTTGCGACGAAATGGGCGTTTATTAACGTAACAAATTAAAAACATACGAAATTTAGTCTAATAATAATCGTAACGGAACCTTTGAGCGATTATCAGAAATAACTTGTGAAATAGGTCACAGTTGTCTTTTAGGAAAAAACTGTGATAAAAAATAGAGCTTTCAAATCATCTTTTTTACGATTTACAGCCATGAGTTTTATTTTTATAATGAGTGGATCCGGCTGTGATCTACTGCCATCTTTTGATCAATGTTGTGGCATAAGAAGCCTCAGAATGCTTTTTCTTAAGAAATACGCGTCTCTGCGGTACTGGTATTTTAGGCCATAAAGTTGATCAGTAGTTGCGTGTAGAAAAAGGCGAAAGACAGAGTAACGTAAAACTACGCGATCTCGACCGATGGGAACAGTGACGACCGCAACTGCATTGACCAGAACGGTTCGCAGTAAAAACCAAAGCCATATTTAATTTGGAAAATGTAAAATAGACAACACAGGAAAATACAATATGCAGCGCGTCCAAGGAGGAGTGCTCAATATGCAGGGATACGACAGGTGCGATCATTCGAAGCAAAATTTCTAGTAAATGTGGGCTCTAAAATGCAAACCTTAAAGCTACGAGCACTTCATCTTCGATACTGTGTAACAAGTCTCCCCTATACTGCAATCTCTTTCCTTTTCACATTTTGCAAGGAGGTAATATGGACCAGAACAAGAAAAAATTATGTAGTAAACATGGACTGTAAAGTGCATGCCTTAACAATTAGGAGCACTTCTTCATTAGAAGAGATGGGTTAACGGAAACGTCCGATTCCATCCGTCTGCTTTGACCAATGACGTCACCAATATGGTGGAAACTACCAGTCACAACAAACATACAAAACTGGAATCGAAAACTTCTCTTGACCTATATAGGTCAACAGCAACTACCGATACCACACTAAAAGTCTCAAAACTTTCACCACCACACTTAATCCTAAAAAAAAACCTGCAAAATCAAAATTAGAATCGAACACTTCAGTTTACCTGTTATCCTTACGACATCTCCACATATAGCCGAACTTTAGTAAGCCTCATTTCTTCACGACAGCCGCGCGGGATTAGCCGAGCGGTCAAAGGTGCTGCAGTCATGGACTGTGCGGCTGGTCCCGGCGGAGGTTCGAGTCCTCCCTCGGGCATGGGTGTGTGTGTTTGTCCTTAGGATAATTTAGGTTAAGTAGTGTGTAGGCTTAGGGACTGATGACCTTAGCAGTTAAGTCCCATAAGATTTCACACGCATTTGAACATTTTTTTTCATCACGACACAATGAACACTTTACGATTTCAGCCAACAGGCCGAATAGCTGAATAAATTTTATTAGAGACAACGTACTGTCCCCCATCAACGCCAACAACCGAAAACTGTTGACCTTGTCAGTCATATCCACACATACCAAAGACATAAACAAAGCGATTTACTAAAATTCACACAACAATAGCGTCGACATAACAAAACCAGAATCGTTAACTCATTGAAAAATATTCTCCTGAAAGCTTAGTCACCACCGATACCACACACGTGCAACGCTACCGCGCAAATGAACCCCATACGCCACATAACACGCTAACCATAAACACACCACCAGAGAGAACCACCGACCACAACAATACGCCACCTATAAACACGCCACACACGCAAACTAAACCAAAAACATCACCTAACACGCAACACATAAAGACACCACCAGAGAGCACCACAGATCATATCAAAACGACACCTACAAACACGCCACTCTCACAAACTAAACTCCACCCCGTCGTGACGTCACACACCACAACAGCCATACGTCACGGGTCAAAGCCGACGGGTGGAATCGGACGCTCGATTAACCCGAAGAGACTTGTTTCAAAATATCGAAGACGAATTAGTGTCGGTATCTTCTAAACCATGCATTTTAGAGGTCATGTCTACAAGACATTCTTGCTTCGAATAGTCGTTCCTGTCGTAACACTAAATACTGGTCATTCCTCCTGGACTATCGTGTATCGTGTCCTAATGCAAAATTAATAGAAAATGTGAATGGAATAAATAGCACCATATGTCGATGCGAACTACTATTCAGAATACCTCGAAACTTGGAACTGGTCTTTAAGCGACAGCTCAGTACATCAGTACCTCCTAATTACTTTGGCGAGGTGCGTCGAAATATTGTACCAGACCAGATCATCTGGCTGAAAACCTGGGATGGTTACTGTCTATACAATATGAGTCCTTTTCATACACTTAAGCGGGGACGACAATGTTCTCGCCGTCGCCGGAATTCTTAGACAGTTCTGAAGTTCACTGCGAGACATTAAAAGCACTGAGAAGAGCCGTAGGATTCCAACGTCGCGGTCGTCTCAACACCAGTGTCTGGTCAGTCATTCTGGTCAGTCATTAAAGACGGGATGGACTAGGACAACGAGGGAAACTGTCCCACACTTCTCAAAGGAATTACATAGATCTCATCTTATCTGGTTTGGGGAAACCACGGATGATCATGGCAGGGATGGCTGGACGGAGATTTGGACACCGCTGTAGAGTGAAGAGTGAACATGGAGGAGTCGCAACATATGTAAGAACTGGACACTCAGTAAAAAGCACTGATACAAGCAGCTTTTGGGTGGAACAAAACAAGGAAGCACTTGCTTGTGAGTTGTCACTGCACAATACCTCTCTTGTAATTTAACAGTCTACAGTTTGTCCATTATAATTATCCGGGCTGTTACGCCGTGGTCGGTTGATGAATTCTGTGTCGATTCCCAACGTTTCGTCTCCGACTGCGGGAGACATCTTCAAGGGGTACCGTAGCTCAATGGAAGGTCTACAGTTTGCCTCTAGGAAACTTTCATCTGTTCATGAGAAATCTAGAAGTGTTGTAACGCTACCAGTCAGGCAGACGTAGTTAGTGGTTTGAGGAGACACCGGTGCAGATCGTTTTAAAAGGTACAAACAGGAAAAATGAACTAGAGTCAAAATTTGTTTGTTTCACTCTAATAACAGTGATTAATTTTCTAATTCGTGTGAAGCAAGATAGTGCGACCCTGATCGATAAAGTTTTTATAGGCAGTGCTCATAATGGAATAATTAATATTTACTTATTAGTTAATGGACACTCTACTCATGATGCACAAGTAATGGAAATAAACAATACGCCTTACACCTAATGAATTGTGGAGATTGGTTGGGTTGATTTGGTGGAAAAGACCTAACAGCGAGGTCATCAGTCTCATCGGATTAGGGGAGGATGGGGAAGAAAATCGGACGTGCCCTTTCAGAGGAACCATCCCGGCATTTGCCTGAAGCGAAAGAGTGGAGCATATTACTGAGAACGGGATACAATATTTCAAGAGTTACTTACAGGAAGTGCTATGGGATTAGGTATGTTCAGAAAGAAATGATAATGTCAAATTCAGTTTACTTCACAGAAAATTTATGTCAATAACTGTAAGTAGCTCTCCTACGAAGTTATTCAGAAAATTCTCAGGAAGTACGCCATGATAAATAAAGGAACTGAAAACTCGTGACGTAGGAACAGAGGAATTTATATTAAGGGCAGAATAAGTCAAGAACCGACATTACTTACACACTACAAAAAATAACTTCATATTTTAAGGAAAGTTATTAAAATGTCGGAATGTATGCATGCCTGGACAGAAATTAATAAGCCAATAATAAAATTAAAACTACGTGAGACACTGTCAAACAGGAGACAGGACAGCCAGTCAGTGAACACGATACAATGACAAACTAAATGACAAGTATTCTTAACAATCACATACTAAATGTAGCAGCACAAATAGCATTGAATGGTAGAATTGAAGCAGCAAGAGAATATATTGAAAACGTCACTTCAAAAAACTTTAAGCATCTAGAAGCACCTAAATCTTCACCGAAATATAAAAAATCTGAAATAAGGCTCATATGATGTTGATGGATTTTCTTAGAGAATCTGAAAAGTCATTCGAACTAAATAAGTAATCTTCATTCTGACATACGTAATGCATCACTGGCACAAGGGATTTTTCCCTACAGACTAAAATATGCAATTATTAATCCTCTGTATTAGAAAGATGACAAAAGGATTTAAATTGTTTTCGTTCAATTTTCCTATTGACATTGTTTCTCTTAAATAGCCGAAAAAACAAAGTACTCAAAAGTAGTCTCACGTTTAATTAGAAAGGATTTACTTATCTGCAATCCAGAAGGAGTACTCAACTGAGGAGGATTTTTACGCCTTTACCCATCAAATATTATAGACTTAATTACTTTTGAATACATTGTGGGAGTATTCAGTGATCAATATTTATTACGAATATTTACTATCAAAAACAGTCTTGATCACAAATTATTAATTCCGGTGACCGGTTTCGACCACAACTGTGCTCATCTTCAGACCAATGAGTAAGAACCTCCTTCTGGTGGTAAATCACTACTACTAGTGATTTACCACCGGAAAATAAATTGTGACCAAGACTGGTTTTGATAGTAAATATTATACACTTAAATAATAAAATATTGCCAGTTGGTATTGTTAGCTTCATGAGTCACTTGATTCAAGGGCGCCCATACGGTAGTTTGAATGGGGGGGGGGGGGTCATACCGGGGATATTAAGTATTTTTTATATATCTGAAGGCGAATGGTGACTTGTAAGAAGCAATAAGTTCCAGTTCCGGCCCTATCAAAAACCTGCGAAATATCGACTTTTCAATTACTTTCTTGAAAGAAAAGACACCTGACTACTATACCTTTCCTTTTCCCTGAGAGCTAGGTGGGCCGGGGCCGCAGACTGCCCCTCCTCCTCCCCACTGCCAATGGTACGAGCACTCTTGATTTGATTACGTAGATCGAGTCAAACACTTAGAAAAATAAGTTTTCTTGAACTGATGGCTTTACACACAACTTATTTTTATGATACTTTACAACAGAATGCCAAATGTTGTTCCAAATAAAATCAGACAATGTTGGAAATGTCGAAAATTGTAGTGACTGAGGAGAAATCACGAAAGGAATCCCACAGGGTTTAATTTTGTGTCCTCTCCTGTTCCTTATATGAATGACAATACGATTAAAATAAAACAAACAGAATTGGCACTTTCTGCAGAAGACACTAGTGTTATAATAAATCCCATTGGAGATGAAGTAACAAAAGGTATTTTTAACGATGTTTTGCAGATAATTACTAAGTGGTTCTCTGAAAATGGACTGTCCCTATACTTTGATAAAACACATGTATTCAGTTCTGTAGAGCAAGTAGTCATATTAGAAAGTGATGCGCGACATGAACGGGAGTCAGTAAGTTGGGTCGAATGCCCCAAATTTTTGAGGATACAGACTGGGAACTTTAACTGGGAAGAAGCATATTACTGACATTCTCCAAGAACTAAGTTTAGCTTCTTCTGCTCTTCGTGTAATTGCTAGTGTTGGAAACAAATGTATCAACTTCCTGACATATTTAGTCTATTTCTACTCAGCAATATCTTATGGAATAATTTTCTGGGGTAGATCATCAGAAAGTATTGACTGCACAAATGCGAGCAATAATAATAATATGTAGTGTTCGCCCAGTTGTCATGTAGATACCTCTTGAAGGAGTTGGGAATTTTAAATGCATCATCACAGTACCTAATTCACAAGTGAAATGCTTCATAAATAATCCACGGGAATTTGAGAAGACTAGTGATATCCATACATACATTACTAGAGGAAAAAAGTGACGTTTATTACCAATTATTAAAGCAGTCAGTGGCTCAGGAAGGAGTTCAATACGAAGTAACAAACTGTTTGATCTTTTGCGCAATACCGTAAAATGCCTGACAGGCAGCAAAGCAAGTTTTAAATCTAATCTAAAATCATTTCTCCCAGACAAATGCTTCTACACCATGGATGAATTTGTATTTAAAAAAAAACTTTTAACTACAGTTACATTAGTAGGACTAAAAAGGTGTTTATTAATGTTAACACCAATCGTGTGTTACGTATACCAGTAAACTAACAACTTACTAACGATTTAGGTAAAAGAATTGTTGAAATAATATATGGAGCATAGAACTAGCTCAAAACTAATTGTTCCCTAAAGAGAGTCAGAGTTATTCACTGACACCTTGCTTGGAACGTTACAAAGAATTTTATCACATCGTAGTCCACACTAGGAAGTTCCTTGTCTCATGATTCTTTGAGGCCGACGATGAACTACAAAATGCTGTCAAACGTTACCAGAAGGTCCTGACGACAATATTTTACACTAAAGGAATTTCTTAATTATTTTAGAAATATAAGTGCTTGGATATGAACTGATATTATGTAGAAAAGTAAACGAAATAATGAGATTAACATTTGTCTCTGCTACAGACTGTATTTATAGCCTACCAGAGATCACCAACAGATAGCCCTCGCACTTTTGGGTTCTAAAGACGCTTGCTTCCGCATTTTTCGGCTGTACGACAGGTCGCCTGCTCCCAGTTCGCAATCCTTCTTTGCGGCGGTGGCATCTCTGAGCGTCTCGGAAGGATTTCGCAGAGGTGGCTGGAGACAGATATTGAAAAACTTTGTCTGAGAACTTCGCAGACGCCGAGTCAGATGCGGTCGTCTAAAATCGGTCATACCACTGCGATTCAAACTGTCATCGCTAGTCGATAGTTTCACTGCGTCTTTATTTTTAAGTTTTAAAAGGAATTTTGCTGTGTCCGTTCCAGTTCCGGCATTTTCCACTCAAGACAAGCGAAGGCCAAATTACGCAACTACCAGCGATTCCGAGAGACATAGGATAAGCCATAACTTTTTCCAACAAAGCATCTAGCTGCGCAGACTAACGCATCGCGCTTGGATGTTATAAAAATACTAACTGAAATGCTAGTTTCTAATTTTCTCTGTAATTTGTATGAATATCGCCGGCCGGTGTGGCCGTGCGGCTCTAGGCGCTTCAGTCTGGAACCGCGTGACCACTACGGTCGCAGGTTCGAATCCTGCCTCGGGCATGGATGTGTGTGATGTCCTTAGGTTAGTTAGGTTTAAGTAGTTCTAAGTTCTAGGGGCTGATGACCACAGATGTTAAGTCCCATAGTGCTCAGAGCCATTTCAACCATTTTTTTGTATGAATATCTGTTGTAAGATTGTAACTCTTTGTAAGCTTGATTAAAAGAAGGCACATTTCTGTGACCAGCTATGAAGCATATTGAAAACCTAGCTAATTCGTTCAAAAATCGTCTTCAAAGTACCCTCAGTAAACAAGAACAAATTTATTGTCGGGGTAAGCAGTTACCCAAAAACGGCGATACAGTCGAAATATTTAAAATTAGTACATATTTTGAAATTCAGTGTCCTAGTATACGTTTTGACTTCAGTTATGCTTAGTTAACATAAGTCGCTCACTTTTGTGGACGTCGAGGGCAATGCCCATACTTGTCCAGTGGTCAATGTCTCCTCTTTCGGGATCGCTCTGCCTTTTTCTAAGCGTATGTTTACAGCCCCACAAGTGCATATCAGCTGTGCAGGAAACTGTGGAACGATGCTACAGTCCAGCTGTAACAGCAGCACACCGTCAAGTTATCAGGTCCACGGAACTGTTCATTCCGACAGTCGACACAGGCCAAAGCTTATCCTAACCGAAACTGACACTCAGTATTGCAGGGTAAATTTACATAAATGCTATTCAACACACTGTATAGTGCATTGTGGGGAATATTTCGACAGAAACTTTTTCTCTGTTGTATTTCATTCGTGAAAGTAGCTTCCGAAGATGACAACAGACTATGCAGAGATTAGAAGTATATCCCGTCAGGAAATATTTTAAAAAGGAACCATGTGCAGTAAATCTTAACGACGTTAGCTGTTTCGGCTGTAAGGTTCAAATGGCTCTGAGCACTATGGGACCTAACATCTGAGGTCATCAGTCCCCGAGAACTTAGAACTACTTAAACCTAACTAACCTAAGGACATCACACACATCCATGCCCGAGGCAGGATTCGAACCTGTGACCGTAGCAGTCGCGCGGTTCCGGACTGAGCGCCTAGAACCGCATGGCCACCGCGGCCGGCAGAAAGAGAGAGAGAGAGAGAGAGAGAGAGAGAGAGAGAGAGAGAGAGAGAGGGGGGGGTGGGGGGTGGGGGGTGGGGGGAGAGGATGATAGACGTGAAGTTTTAAGGCATCAGGGAATAGCTTTCATGGTATTCGAGGGTTCCTTAGAGGGCAAAAATTTATAGGGGTGTTCAGATTGTTAGATCTCGAACAAACAGCTGACTACATTGTGAGACGAGAAACTAGTTGTAACACTGGTGACCCAAAAGTGATGTTAAATATTACAGAGCAATCTTTTATAGATGTGGACATAGCCGGATCCGACATGAAGATTTTAAGAATGACCAATCGACTGGTGAAAGCGTCTTTATCCGCGTCCGATGATAAGAAGCTGCTTTGTAAAACAGAAGCGTACCCACCTAGACTGTATGGGTTACCCAAAGTGCATAACCCTGAGATTCCGTTGAGGCCAATTGTCAGCGTTATAGGCGGACCAACACACGAGTTAGCTAGACACCTTCCCTCATTGCTGCAACCTTATGTTGGTAGGACGGACAGTCATATTAAAAATTCAGCTCATTTCATTGAGAAGTTAATATATAAAATTCCGTGAAGTTGTGGACAGGTCTATATCGGTACCACAAAGTGAAGTGTGAACACCCGTCTTGTTGAACATAAGAGGAATTGCCGCATGGGTCACATGGATAAATCGGCCGTAACGGAACATGTTTACCAGGAAGGTGATAATGAAATAAAATTCAGCGAGACGAGCATCATAGCAACAACCTCGCATTATTATGTACGCATGTATAGAGAGACTATCGAGATTGACAAACACCGTAATAATTTTAACAGGAAAGACGAAGGTGTTAAACTGGATAAAATTTGGATGTTAGCGTTGCACCGCAAACGTGCGGATCGATTACTTTCAATCGAGAATGTTGGCATTACCAGAGACAATCTCATAGCCGACGCCACGTGATCGACAGTGGCGCCCTCTGTACTGCCTATAATCACCGTTGAAACTATTTTTATTATATGCTTAATGTGATTTTATATTGTACCAAACTGGTGGCAATATGTTTCCATTAACCGCAGCCAAACGATAAAGCCTTTTTTGCTTTATTCCAGACAGTAACGTGTGTATATGAAACTCTATGTCCTATCTGAGGTCACACAATGACATTACTCTCCAATTTTATGCTTCCTAGTCTCTGCTGAGTTCTCTTTTTTATGTTCTGTTTGGTCTACAGCTGATACGTCAAGACTCCTTAGCTGTAACCGATGAACCGTTGTCGAAATTATTAAATTTGGATAAGTGTCCACGAAAGCATAAACATTTGGGAACGCATGAACGATTTCTGACCCCCTTAATGGACAATAATGCATAATTGACGAAGCCAAGAGCACTTCAGAAGAAATTCAGAACAGTCAAAGAGGATACAGTCCTCGGAAAGAGAAATCTACTAGTACCAAAGATAGGCGATAAAATGAAAAAGATATTTTTTCTAAAACTATATGCCTGAGGCACAGTATTATATGTGATAGGTGTGGGAAAATCTGAGAAGGTGAGATTCGAAACGTTTGAGGTGTGGTTTTATGGAAGGATATTGCGAATGAAGTGGGCTGATAAGAAATTGGGAGATTTTCCGCGGAATCAGTGGGTAAGGAATATGTGGAAAACATTGAGTAGGGAACGACATAGTAATCAGCATCCCTGACGTAGAGAAACAAGTGAAAGATCAAAAGTAAATAAATCACCAGGTCCTGATGGAACTCCAGTTCGATTTTAGAAAGAGTACTCTACGGCATTGGCCCCTTACCTAGGTTTCATTTATCGTGAATCTGTCGCCCAGCTCAGAGTCTCAAGGTCGTGAAAAAAAGCGCATCTACATCTACATGATTACTCTGCAATTCACATTTAAGTGCTTGGCAGAGGGTTCATCGAACCACAATCATACTATCTCTCTACCATTCCACTCCCGAACAGCGCGCGGGAAAAACGAACACCTAAACCTTTCTGTTCGAGCTCTGATTTCTCTTATTTTATTTTGATGATCATTCCTACCTATGTAGGTTGGGCTCAACAAAATGTTTTCGCATTCGGAAGAGAAAGTTGGTGACTGAAATTTCGTAAATAGATCTCGCCGCGACAAAAAACGTCTTTGCTTTAATGATTTCCATCCCAACTCGCGTATCATATCTGCCAACCTCTCTCCCCTATTACGTGATAATGCAAAACGAGCTGCCCTTTTTTGCACCCTTTCGATGTCCTCCGTCAATCCCACTTGGTAAGGATCCCACACCACGCAGCAATATTCTAACAGAGGACGAACGAGTGTAGTGTAAGCTGTCTCTTTAGTGGACTTGTTGCATCTTCTAAGTGTCCTGCCAATGAAACGCAACCTTTGGCTCGCCTTCCCCACAATGTTGTCTATGTGGTCTTTCCAACTGAAGTTGTTCGTAATTTTTTACACGCAGATACTTAGTTGAATTGAGAGCCTTGAGAATTGTACTATTTATCGAGTAATCGAATTCCAACGGATTTCTTTTGGAACTCATGTGGATCACCTCACACTTTTCCTTATTTAGCGTCAACTGCCACCTGCCACACCATACAGCAATCTTTTCTAAATCTCTTTGCAACTGATACTGGTCTTCGGATGACCTTACTAGACGGTAAATTACAGCATCATCTGCGAACAACCTAAGAGAACTGCTCAGATTGTCACCCAGGTCATTTATATAGATCAGGAACAGCAGAGGTCCCAGGACGCAGATGACTACAATGTACAATAAGGGTAAAAGAACAGACGCAACAAAAGTACAGACCAATATCCCTAACTTCTATTTGCTGCAGAATCCTTGAACATATTATCGGTTCGACATAATGAATTTTAGCTTTACTGTATGATTAAAGAGAAATTGATTTAAGTGTCAGGAAGTCGTTTCAGAAAGTATTTGTATGGAGTGTGGCCATATATGGAAGTGAAACATGGACGATAAATAGTTTAGACAAGAAGAGAATAGAAGCTTTCGAAATGTGGTGCTTCAGAAGAATGCTGAAGATTAGATGGGTAGATCACATAACTAATGAGGAGGTACTGAATAGAATTGGGGAGAAGAGGAGTCTGTGGCACAACTTGACTAGAAGAAGGGATCGGTTGGTAGGACATGTTCTGAGGCATCAAGGGATCACCAATTTAGTACTGGAGGACAGGGTGGCGGGTAAAAATCGCAGAGGGAGACCAAGAGATGAATACACTAAACAGATTCAGAAGGATGTAGGCTGCAGTAGGTACTGGGAGATGAAGAAGCTTGCACAGGATAGAGTAGCATGGAGAGCTGTATCAAACCGGCCTCAGGACTGAAGACAACAACAACAACAACAACAACAACAACAACAACAACATGTCCACGAATCAGCAACGTTTTAGAAAGCATCGCTCGTGAGAACCTCAGCTTGCCCTTTTCTCACATGAAATGCTGCGAACTATAGAAGAAGGACAACAGGCTGAGTCCATATTTTTAGGTTTCCGGAAAGCACTTGATACGATGCCCAGTTGCAGGCTTTTAACGAAGGTACGAGTATATGGAATAAGTTTACCGATATGTGATACGCTCGAGGACTTCTTAAATAATAGAACCCAGTATACTGTTCTCGACGGCGAGACTTCATTGGAGACAAGAGTATCATCAGGAGAGCCCCTGAAAAGTGTTATAGGAACGTTGCTGTTCTCTATATACATAAATCATTTGGAGAACAAGATAGGCAGGAATCGGCGGTTGTTTGCTGATGATACCGTGGTGGACAGTAAGGCGTCAAAGCTGAGTGACTGTAGGAAGATACACGGCGCCTTAGACAAAATTTTCAGTTGGTATGACGAATAGGAGCTAGCCCTAAATGTGGAAAAATATAAGTTAATGCGGATGAGTAGGAAGATCAAACCTATGCTGCTTGGATACAGTATTACTAGTGTCCCGCTTGACACATTCAATTCGTTTATATATCTGGGCGTAAGGGTTGCAAAGATGGAACGGCCATGTGAGAACTGTGGTAGGGAAGGCGAATGGTCGATTTCGGTTTAATGGGAAGATTTTAGAAAGAGTGTTTCAGCTGTAAAGGAGACCGCATATAGGTCGCTACTTTTCTGGGGCACTCGAGTGTTTGGGATCCGTACCAGGTCGGATTGAAGCAAGACATCAAAGCAATTCAGAGAGCGGTCTGATACATTTGTCACCGGTAGGTTCGAACAGCAAGTGTTACGGAGATCAGCGGTCTTGTGAAAACCCTCTCCACCATCGGCAACCGACAGCAAAGAAAAAACTTTATGACTCCTGATTCCCACATCTGTGCACTCAATGTGCATTCAGCATGCTTGTACATCATGATAGTCGTGGTGTGTCTGGTTGAAAAGTGTACTGTAGTCAACATTTGATGCAGTACAAAGAGATATTTTAAGGGCAAAAAAGATGCTGTCAACATTCACCAAAGTCTCGTAACACTGGAATGTCTGCAAAGATCAAAGAGTGGAATAAAATTAACGGAAACCGTGAATGATAAAAAAAAAGTTTCTGCAACTCGAGAAGAACTGGTATTACTTATAATTTTGGGAATTTTGACGTAAGAAGTTTGTGTTCTCAATCAACAATGCTGTAGCTGTTACATTTAGAAAGCTTCAAAGAAAATACCCTCTCTGTTCTTTTTGGGTAACAAGGTTTTCCACTCATAAAATAGAGAGCAAAAGGTGATACAAATATACAGTTATTAACTAACATATGTCCTGAAGGTTTCTATTTTTTATTTTTGTTATAATTCTTCCTTACCCAACTAACAGCACCTTCGGACGTTTTGCTGGACACTCATTTCACCACAACATTTCATGTCAGAAGCAGCATTTAAATTTTATTCAGTTTAGAAGCCAAGTCATCTATTCTCTGCCGCAGTTAATTAACTAACTTTAATGAGATTTTACTCAAGGAAGAGAGATTTATTGTCTCCTTCCAGTCAGAATTGGGAAGTTACAGCTTCTTCCCACGCTGGATTCTCTTAAGCTTTGGACGCACTCTGAGGTAAACAACTATCTTTCTCCGTAATTCAGAGGCACTGAAACATGCAGTTCCATTATTTACTAAGGCGCATGTTTCAGATTTTACTCTCCCTTTTACAGACACAAATATAAAGATCTGAAAAATAAGTAAAAATCAGAAAACCGGTTGCATAGGTTTTCTATATACCTTGACCAGGTTTCGTCATCTCTAAGGGTGACTTGATCAGAAGGTAAGGTAATTACCTGAAATGAATATGTCAGATTAAATTCTTATCTAATAAACGTTACATTAATGTAAACGAGTGTAAAACAAATAGTACTTACATGAAGAACATATCGTCAAAGATGGACAGTGATTTAAGAGCTGAGTTGCTCAAGTCATACATTAAAATATAAAATATAATGTTCTTCAAAAGGCCAAACATTAAAACATAAGTAACACCGGTGTGGTGTGAGGAGACTGACTGTGTGGCAACTAGTCACGCTGCCAAGTAAACGTAATGTAGGGCGCGCCAACAGTGGGCCACTAGTGACATGAGCAAAACAATTTTGTATATTACACATTTTCTGAAGTAAATCATACGTATAGCCAATATAGCTTTTACCAAAAATTAATTTTACAAATTATTGAGTAACATTTATAAATGAGCTTCACACGGGATAAACTAGTACAAAGTTTGCTACGTTTTACGTAGCACGGGTAGAACCAGAGTTAAATACGACTGGAATTACATACGTAATGAAGAACATCACTTCATTATATGACACAAAATTTGAAACGAAAGCTTGCATAACTAGGGCACAGAGGTCATCTGGTAATGAGCGTAACTTAACAGAAGTAAAATAATGTTTCTGAAAAAGAGGATAGAACCTGGATTATAAGTATCATAAAACTGAGAGCACAGGTTTAAAAGCATTAAAGAAATTTTTATTTTTCAACTGTACTTGTTCATTCAACATGTCATCTTTATTTTTGGTATGCCTGAAAATTTCAAGTTATCCCAAGACATCAAGTTTTCTCTCTTTCTTATCTCTATGCATAATTGTCATTTCGTTTAATTCTTTATGGTTATGCCCTGTTATGAACAGATGTTATGCAAATGTTTTAATTGTGCACATTAGTGCCTTTTTTGCCTAAAAGATGTTCTTTGTATCTTACGTTGAAAGCTCTGCCTGTCTGTCCAATATAAAATGCTGGACATGTATTACAGGAAATTTTATATACCCCTGAGCCACGTTAAGGTTCGTTTGAATATTTTAGATTATGAATTAATTTTTTTTGTAAATTATTATGTGTGGAGAAAGCAACCTTGCAGCCGTATTTTTCAGTTACCAGACGCTGAATCCTATACGATATGTTACCTAAAAAGGGTAATTAGATGTACTTTTTTATTATTATTAGTTTGACCTGTACCTAAAGTGGTGACTCTTTCTTTAGTTTTTTTCTTTAAGGATGTTTTCCACTAGTGATTCTTCATAGCCGTTATTAAATGCTATTGTTTCAATTACATCAATTTATTTCTGCAGTTTTTCTGGTGATGAGGGAGTAACCACGGCATGGTGAATTGCTGAATGAAAGAAAGCTTTCTTATGAGATTGAGGGTGGTGTCGAGTCTGCAGGTACGGTATGATCAGTACTCGTGGATTTTCGAAAAATGTCAAAAATTATTTTATTCTCTATTATCGTCAACTTCAGATCTAGGAAATTTAATTCGCGGCGTTCATTTTGTAACTCACACGTGAAACTAATTTTTTCATGGAGGTTAATGAACAAATTGAACAGTTGATCTATTCCTTCATTACTGCCATAGTATATAATCAAAATGTTATCTACATATTGCGAATAGGATAAAATACCAAATTGTGTGGAGTCGTACCTACTGAAGAATTTGTCTTCGAGTGAATTGATGAAAAGGTCAGCTAAAATTCCCACTAGCAGATTAGCCATTGCTAGGCCGTCACGTTGTTTATACAGTTTGCTATTAAACTCTAAGTAGTTATATTTTATTACCAATGAGAGCAAACGTATGAGATCAGTAATCTGTTCGTCTGTTATATCTTTTTTATAGGTACGAAGGTTATTCTCCACAATTTCTACTGTATACAGGACCGGTACATTAGTGTAAAGGTTAGTAATGTCGAACGATATTAACTTTGTCTCCTGATTACATTCCAAATTTTTTATTTTATTAATCAGTGATTGGCTATTCGTTATTGAATAATTATTCTGAAATACGTATGATTTTTTAATCTTGTCGTGAAGGAACCTGGCTTAATCGTGATATCCGCTACTAATACTGTTTACTATTGGACGGATAGAATGGTTTACTTTTATGTACTTTGAATTGAGAACGAAGTTTGGGAGTCTGGGGGTTCATGTTTGTAAGCTGTTTCTTTTGAAAGGGCTTTAGCAAATGTTTAGCCTCACTTAAAGCACATCTAATTTCTTTTGTAGACCGGGAGTAGGGTCCTCCTCTATTTCAGATAGATTATTAGCCTCGAAAAATTCTAAGGTTTTACAGATATATTCATTCTTACTAGAGACAATTATAGCACTGCCTTTGTCAGATTTAGTAACTAAGGCATCATTGCGCTTTAATTTTGCATTGATACTGTTGATTAATTTAACATCTGAATTTTTAGAGGGCTGACAAGAAAAATTGTTTTTACTGATAATATTAAAAACATCGTGAGCTGCTCTGACTTGTTGAGCACTTTCCATTTTTATACTGTCTAGTCCAATATTAAGATGTATAACTAAGTTTTCAATTACATCTGGCTCTGAGACATTAGGCATTAAATTATATTTAAGTCCTTTCTCCAGGAGAGTACCTTCTTCTCCGGTAAATTGTATTTCCGTTTTGTTTATCAGACTATTAAAAAATTTATGGTCAGATATTTTAGACACTGTAACATCACGTTTTTCTACTTTGGGTATAAAACTTTTTAATTTACCTAGTTTCTTGTTTCTTTTCGTGTCTAGCAGATATTACACTTTTACAATCGTTTAGCCATTCAGTGATAAAGATCCAGAATTCATCTGTTTGAAAATTAAATTGTAAACGAAACACTTTAGTTAGCTCTAAAAACAGATAATATGCTTCTTCATTTAAACTTTCTTTCTTTTTATGTAAAGCATTAATTCTGTTTGAAATGATTTTCTGCACTAAAGTTTTGAACATCTTGGGTTCCTTCGCACATTGCTTGATGTTAAGAAAGGATTTTATGTAGCTCGGTAGCAGTCCCATTTCCTTACACTTTTTATTAAACGAGATGGCCATACCTGTGTTTAGGATCTTCTTTCTAATGTCTTTGTACTTTGAGCAAGCCTTTGATACATGGGCGGGTAAGAAGCGTACAGCTTTGAACATGGCTGACGTTTGCAGCAACCGTATACACAAATTTGAAAAATATTTAAAAATCAGCCAACCGGTTGCATCGGTTTTCTAAGTACCTTGACCAGTTTTCGTCACCTGTAAGGGTGACTTAATCAGAAGGTACATCTTTGACGATATGTTCTTCATGTAATTACCTTACCTTCTGATGAAGTCACCCTTAGAGGTGACGAAACCTGGTCAAGGTATATAGAAATCCTATGCAACCGATTGGCTGATTTTACATATTTTTCAAACACTCCACAGGTTGATATAATAAATATCTCTTTCTTTTAGTACAGGATATACTATAAAACAAATGATTTAAGATGTATGACAGTGCCAAGTGATGCAGCAGTACCCGGTATGAGCGTTCTCATATTTCTGTCAAGTTATCACGATTACTTTTTCCGTAGTTTCGATAAACCAAACGCAGTCGAATATCTGGACGTTTCCTAAAAAAGCAAACTGTTGCTTCCTTTCTCCGTGGTTCACCAGTGATGTCATTACTCCCTCTATACAAATTTCAATGTTCGCAAGGCAGTAAAATTTGATTGCTTATTTTCTACTACAAAATACATTGATATTCTAATTGGAATATTAGATCTCTTGTTACACTGAATTCTCTTTATTGTCTCTGTAGTGAGCAAAAGAATGGAGATGAGCGAATTTTTAAGTGATGCTTGATTTCCTTCGTGGCTGATGGAGTTATCGCTAACAGCAATTAGTGGATTAGTAGTAATAGAAGCAGCTGTAATTGAATTTTTATTGTATCAAAGTCATCCGTAGCTACTCGTCTGCAGACAGCAGTAGACTTCACAGTTAGCCTATTAATGTAATAGGGTTCGGGTTTCGTTGCATTATATTAAATATTCTTTTTGAATATTTATCGTGTAAATGACATACAGTAACACATTAAGCTGATGTTGAATTTATTATTTATTGCGTGTCGGCTTCGATAAAAGACGATCATCCAAGGCAGATTCTTTTAAACAGCAAGAGTTACATTATACAATGAATAAACACAGCTTAAAAAATATAAAATTTATAATTAATGGGAGAATACATTGCTGCACACCACACATATGATTCGGTGTTTCGCAGACAGTCTTTTCACTGTTCTTTTTTGTGACTCGTCTCTACTACGACATGGGTAGCAATGTATCGTTTTCATATTGCTGAAATTTCATCCTGGACTTCCATTGTTGATAATTAATATTTAAGAATATTAGTATCAATATCGAATAATGAGATGAACAGTAGCTTAAAGTGTTACATGACTTCATTTCTACAAGTTATAAAAATTGTGGAACACAATCAATTAAAAATATTTCATAAATTTGACGGGTACAACTCATCGTCCCATAGGTTCCGGTGAACCTGGCTATCTGCTTAAAGCCTAGCAATTGTGAAAGTAAAGATCTTCGGATGACCTGGTAACAACTGTACTAACTTCTGCTGGATCTCCTGGGACGTTTTAACTCTCAGTAGTCTGCACCCTTAGGCCTACTAAGTCAATGTAGCTGCATCGCTTTAGTCTTATAAACCGTATTTAAAAGGAAATAAGAAGAAAAAGGATCTGTGAACATGTGCCCGAAGGCAATTACTTGTTGAGATGTGGACAATACTGTACTTTAATGCCATCCGTCTGTTACTTACTTACTTTACGTGTCCGGAACTACACTTCAAACTTCCAAAAATCAGCTGTCAATGTGGCTTTGTCATTTGCCTCCCTTAAGTCATTCACTGTGCAGGGCTGGTCTAAATATGGACAGATAAGCAGGTGTTGAGGATCCTGGACAGAACCACACAGACAGAGAGTGTTCTCGTTCTCTTTAGGAAACCCGATTGCTGTAGGTTTGTCTTGCACTTTGGCACTTCTACTCGCATACGGTTTATGGTTCTCCAGACAGTGTACGATAGGTCTCCACCAGGCGCCAGTTCTTCTTTTACATCATTATTGGGGTTTCTCAGGTCGATTTCCCACCTTTTCAAACGATTCTCTGCAGCCGACCCTTCCAGGGCTCGGGTACGTGACAGGAAACTCTTCCTAGAACAAAGCTGTCGGTCAGCAGACTGGTGTCCATATAAAGGGTGATGCATGTCCTTTTCTTGCTTGGTTTTTTCGGCTTTGGCAGCGATGTCACGTCGTATGTTGGGCGGTGCGATCCCCATGATTAAGTACATCTTGTGCACTGGGGTTGGCCTCAAGCATCCGGTAACAATCCGTGCCATCTGTCTGTTAACATTACAGAAGGTGCTCAGTGTGGTTACCATTCACACTTGCACATCCTGCAGACCTTCTTCAAAAAGAATCACGACTTGCGTGAATTCACCTGACAACACCCAGATTTGATCACATGCATGGAAAACATTCTGATATAAGTTGGGCACGATGCAGTGACGATGGAATACACGAATACATTGATACGTTCCCTTAGCCAGAGATCAGAGAGACTGAGGTCAGGTAAAGCGGAGGGGACATATTGCTGGACCTCTGCGACCAGTCTATCACTCATGAACCATGCGTTATCTTTTTGCAATGTTAGGGTCTCCAGCAGCGTCAGTGATCCGTCGCACGGCAGTTGCTGATAAAAAGCAACTGTAAATCTGTCAATTAAAGTGTGTGGCTCTAGGAGTTTGTAACCTACAATTCCTGCTCACACACTGATACTAAAAATAACAAGGCGCTTTGCCTGCATGATCGTTCACAGATTTCTATCTGCGCACACGACGTTTTTGTGGTAGTTTATTATCAATGTGTGAGTCGCGATTCTCCCGTAAATAAAATCCAAGCTAAGCACAACAGATCTTCATCGCTCCACTCTAGAATTCATTGGCAGAACTGTTATATGGATGGTATGATGACTTGCTCCTGACCGCATGCACAGGCCGTAACTGATATGGATAAAGTAACTGCTCGGGAAGAATTAATCACGCTAAAGCGTGATTGACGGGTTCACTACTTCAGTTCTTCGAACATTTGTTCCGGGATCAACAGCTCGTTACAAAGCTCGTGTCTTTCAAATACGACATTCGAACTTGCGAAGTCTACAGCCATCCTTTGTTCTTGTGGGAGTGACCCAGCCAGTCGCTGGAACAAGCTGCTTAACCTTTTTTTCCAGATACGGCTTGGAGTTGTATGCACGCCAATCAGTTAACGCCGTTGAGTCAACCATAACCGAATAACCTGCTCCAATCATCGCTTTCATTTTTCCCACTCTACGGAAACACTAATCTTCTTCCGATCTTATCACAACCTCAGAACGCTACTTACGGAATGAATAATGTAGGATACATTTGCAAGTGATATATCTGACCATAGCTTCACAGCCAGAGGCTTGAGTACAGAGACAAACACAAGAAATGAAAAACAAATCTCAACATGAAGCCATCCGACACCAACGGGTACTGACTGTTATCGACACAAGTGAAGTCAGTTGTTTTTCAACAAGTATCTATTTACGGACATTAGTTTATGTTACATTTTTTCCGCTTTTTACAATACTACCTCTCATAATAATATGGGACAATTCTTTTAACAATGCTGCAAATCATTAAGAAAGCGGTTATCAGCATCGATTAAGATATTCAGTTCATAAGTGAGCTTGCCCAGCAGACTAAAGCTTTTTAACAATTCTCGTGATAAATTTACCTACCTCCTACCTGGCTAGGTGGCGTAGGGGTTTGCACATTGGACTCACATTTGGTAGGACGGCGGTTCAAATTACCCTCCGGCCATCCAAATTTAGGTTTCCGGGGTTTCCCTAAATAACTTATTGTAAGCGCCGGGATGGTTCCTCTATAAAGGACACTATCGATTTCTTTTCCCATCATTTCCTAATTCGACCTTGTGCTTCATCTCCAATGACCTCGTTGCCGACGGGATGTGGAACTCCCTTTCCATAGGCAGTCTTTTCGATCCCACACCTGCATTTCACTTTTCCTAACGCCTAGAGAATTCAGACGCCGATGCCATGGAATCGTATTAACCGCAGAGGTCTATTCTACGTCACGTCACCGGCTGCATGTGGTTGAGAGCCAAATTTTTGTTAACTTCACGTTACGCTCCAAAATTTTTCTCGTTATAGACACAACTTAACTAAATATGTTGTTACAGTAATATAAAGAGGGGTCCAAAAAATGTATCCATTGTTTAAAAGTCTATAACTTGCAAACTAATTGACGGAGTTGTCTCATTTTTGGTGAAAGTGTAGCTTAAAGTCCAAATTAAAGATATCACTGTAGGTGTTCGAAATGGTCACCATTAACATCCACACACAAACGATGTCGCCTAACTGCAGCACGAACTACTGACTGCAACGTGTTCAGTTGGATATTTGCACGTGAATGTTCGATGGATTCTTGAAGTTCATCCAATGTGCTTGGCTTTTGTCGATAAACGACGTCCTTTAGTGTTCCTCACAGGTGAAAGTCCAGAGGAGTTAGGTCTGGGGAACGTGGTGGATACTCCACAGCACCTCTACGGCCTATCCATCTCCCTGGTAGATTTTCGTCGAGATACACCCTAACACGATTTTGGTAGTGGGCTGGCGCACCATCTTGTTGAAAGTAAACTCTTCCGTCTCCATACAAGTCTCGGATGGCAGGTAAAATGGATGTCTGAAGCTTCTGAAGGTACACCTCACCGGTAACTGTGCCGTCAAAGACGAATGACCCAATCGAGCCCCGGTAAGACAAACCACACCACACATTTACTCCTGGCAAATTCACGGCTTTGTCTACATGGAAGTTCGGATTTTCGGCGGCCAAGTAGATGAAATTGTGGCGATTTACTGTACCATTGAGTTTGAACTGTGCCTCATCAGACCACACAATCATCTCTGCAAACTCTTCATCGTTGTGCACCATGTTAGTAAACCACTCGCAGTACTCCATTCTACGATCTGGGCCGTCCTCGTTCATTGCGTGTAGCAATCGTGGGGTGTAGCACTTCCACTACGCTATCTTTAAAATTCGCCGAACACTTGAGCGACTCACTCCAGGTTCACGGGCACACTGTCTTACAGACTTCTGTGGTGAGCGAGTGAATTGTTGTAACACACGACAGGAGTCAGCTGGATTTGTTACTGTTACAGGTCGTCCAGGTCGTTGTTTGTGTACATCTTTAACACAGCCTTCGGCTTCAAATTTGCTCGAATGCGACGAATCGTTAAACGTGTCGGTGGCTCTGTTCGATACTCATTTCGCCATTGCCGTTGAACCTCATTAATGTTTTCGTACTTAAAATACCACTTCAAAACTGACTTCCTTTCATCGAATGTAAGCCTTGCGCCAGCCATGTTTACTCGAGTAACTAGGTGCAACTAAGAACAAAACACTGACTACCTGGCGACTGTCATCTGACAAAACAAAACAACGCAATACAACGCTTGTGTGGCGATTGCCGGAACTACGAACTATTACGCTACAAAAGATGAGACAACTCGGCCAATTAGTTTGCCAGTTATGGACTTTTAAACAGTGGATACATTTTTTTTGGACCTCTCTGTAAAATGGTCACCACGTTGGAAATGAAATAAATTTTTGGCTTCAAGAAAAGAGTGCTGCTTTCATGTTTTATTGACGATATCCCTCCTACTCAAGTGTTAAGACTTTTGTACGGAGATTGGAAGAAAATGGAAAGACTGCGAGAATTTTATGCTTGAGTATAAATGCAGATGCTGGCCAAGCACGTACTTGGCCTTGAACGGCACCTGAGCAGTCGTGGTTATAAAGGTCTTCTGAATAGTTGTGAGTTCATTAAGTCGGAATTAAGTCATTTGAACGTGGGTAAATCAAATTATTGATTCTCATATCGTTGGCGAGGAGTGGGCGAGGGGGTGGGGGTGGGGGTGGGGGGCTTCCGTAAGAAAATAACCGAAGTATTTGGTGCTGGTCCCGGCGGAGGTTCGAGTCCTCCCTCGGGCATGGGTGTGTGTGTTTGTCCTTAGGATAATTTCGGTTAAGTAGTGTGTAAGCTTAGGGACTGATGACCTTAGCAGTTGGTGATTCAAGATGTGCCCTATCGAAGATTTACACTACATTCAGGGAAAGCGGAGAAACATCAATCGCTAAGTGACAGAGTGCGTACAGAGCAATCGTGACACACGGTCATTTAAGTGGACTGTGCCAAAAAAACAGGAGATGACAGCTGCAATAGAACAACTGAATGTCACTCATGCGAACCTTGTCATTACCAAAACAACAATAAGAGATATTCAAAAGCACTGAATCGCAGAGCGAGCTGGAATTTCAAAACCACTCATCAGTGATTCCAATGCCCATAACAGGGAAAATTGGTGCCTAAGCCACAAAATCTCGATTATGGAGCAATGGAGAAAGTCATTTTGTCGGATGTGTCTTGTAGCACACTAATTTCAAGTTCTGACCGAATTTACTTCCCAGACTGAAATAGGGCGAGGTTCGGTGATGATTTGGGTAGCCATATCGTGATATTATGTACCCATTGTGGCTTATCATATCCACGTCTTGGTACAAAGTTTGTTCAGAAAAATGGTGATGCAGTGTTACAAGACGAAAGAACCTCACAGCTTGCACGGTCCAGTTCTAATTTTGTGAGCACGAGCGTGAATTGTGTATCTCCCGTGGCCACCGCAATCAGAAGATGTCCATATTATTGAGACTTTGCGGCCTATTTTCGGGGGAATGGTGCTTGATCGCTATCCTCCTCCCCCCTAAATAGTTGTTGGACTTGCCATTGTCTTGCAGAAAAATTGGTTTAAGATTCTCTTGGTTTTAAAGAAACGTGAAGCCATCAGAGAGGCAGTTCTGAAGTTGCACTTGCAGTGGCATCAAGACTGAAGAAAAATCAAGACCTAGGGAAAGCGTTCGACATTGTAATGTCAAGCAGTATGTTGGATATTCTTAGAAAAATAGGTGCAAGCTATAGGGAAGGACGGATAATATTCAATACGCACAAGAGCCAAGAGGGAACAATAAAACTGGAAGATCAAGAACGAGTGGTAAGATTAAAAAGGGTGTAAGATAGCGCTGCATTCTTTCGCTCTACTGTTCAGTTTTTAAATGGAGGAAAAAATGACAGAAATAAAAGAACGGTTCAAGAGTGGGATTAAAATTTATGGTGAAAGAATATCACTGACAAGATTCGCGAATGAAACTGATATTCTTAGTGGAAGTGGAGAAGAGCTGCAGGATCCAGTGAATGGAAAGAACAGCCTAATGAGTGAAGAAAATGGATTGAGAGTGAAGAAGTGAAAGACAGAGGTATTGTAAGAAGCACAAATGAGAATAGTGAGAAACTTAATATCAGAAGTGAGGATCATGTAGATTAAGTTAAGGAATTCTGCTAATTTGGAAGCAAAGTAAATCATGACGGAGGAAGCAACGAGGACGTAAATAGCAACTAGCAAAGGCAAAGAGGGCATTCCTGGCTAAGAGAAGTCTACTGATACGTTACATATGCGTTAATTTCAGGATACGGTACGGAATTTCTTTGTCTGTGTTGTTTAGAAGTGCGATGGAATGTTCCTTCGGAAATGGGTGCACATCCGAAGGAACAGTGAATCGTACTTTTGAACAACACAGACACTGCAATACCGTACTTATACGCCGACATTGAGCAAGCGATTTTCAATTAAAATATGTCCCCTGTACGGGGATTTACGTATTGGATGTAGGAGTGCAGGCTGTAGACATTTGGTTGACGACGCATGGAACTTTGGATCCAGCCGTGAAGCTAGCCTCATGGTAAGCAACCGCTCGCGACAAGAGGGAAATCCAGGTTTGAGTCTCGTGCCGGCACACATTTTCACTGTCGTCATTCAATTATACAACTGGTGATTGTCCATATTCACGACTGCGATAACATTTTATATATTAATTTCAGCAAGATATATCTGAAAATGTATGAAAGTGAGTCATGGACAGTGGAAAATCTGCAAAGGAAGAGAATCGGTGCGTTTGAGGTTTGGGACTACAGAATAATGGTGAAACTTAGGTGAACTGATAAGATAAGGAATGTTGTTTTCTCAGAACCTCTGAAGAGAGGACGATACGCGAAACACTGACAAGAAGAAGGGACTGGATGGTAGGACGTACTTTAATACCTGACCTCCATTGTCGTAGTTGGAGCTGTAGAGAGTAAAAACTGTAGGGAAGATACAGACTGTACTACAACGAATAATTGAGGACGTTGAGTGCAACTGCTACTCTGAGATGAGAAGGTCGGCACATGAGAGGAATCCGTGGCGGGCTGCAGCAAACCAGAGTGCTGACGACTAAAGAAAAAAAAAGTAATATCTATTCCCAGACGACTGGGAGCTGTTTCGAAAGTCGAAGGGGTTTCCTACACTGTATTAGGCGTGGTAATACCTTGTGTTGATGGTGTTTAGATGTATTGTGTGCGCGTTAGCTCAGCAAATTTAGACAAAACAGGACAGCGGGCGCGTGTGTACAGACAGCAGCTGTGTTAGCAGGGCAGAGAGAGCGCGGCTCTTCTCGCGGTCTGCCGCAAGGGGACACTTACGTAACACGAGCCAACCTGTCGGTTCTCCGCAGCCATTCTCCAGGGGCACTCTTGCTGCTCGCTTCTTCCATTAGGTCTGCGCGCGGCGTTCTGAGGGCCTGCACAGTGTAACAAACTGCAGATCTCGCCTTCTTTCGGCTGGAACTTTCACCTGAGAGCATTCGCCGATACCAGAAGCTCTAGCCTTGTTACTCTACTCCATGCGCACGCTCACACACACGCGATACAATTTCGTGCGGTCCTGGTTCACCATCTGGTTTATTTCAGTCCACCCTATGACTTAAAGCATTTCTTCTCTACAGCTGTTTTGAATTAGAGTTTATGCAGACACACACTTCATCATACACAATGCAGAGTGTGGTAGAGTGTACTTCGTTCCTATTTTCTGTCTCATCCGGCTGTTTGATGAGTGTGGAAAGACTGTCTATAGCCCTCGCTACGCACTCCATTCTTGACAAATTCTGTCTTTGTGCGAGACGAATAACTGTTAAATTTAGCCGACGTGCTCTATTGAAGACAATGCCGCTCCCTTTCCGAGATTTCCAATTAAGTTTCGTGAAGTGTCGGTTATACTTTCATATCGGCTACGCCGACCCATTGACGGCTCTAGTTGCGTCTCTGAATACCATGGCAATAAAACAATGAAGAAGGAAGATGCGTTCAAAATAACTTTATCAGGTGCAATAAACCGTTGATGGTATTACGTTATGGATGCCGTTTGGAAAAGCCTCTTTTGAGATCGGTCGAAGCATTGATAAACTTATTTGGATGTTGAGCTATATTTGCAAACAATCCCTCTGTCTCTCTCCCACCATACACATACTTGATTGATAACATACGTTTCTCTATTTTATAGATCCGACTTGATCTCACAAAGTTCTACGCTTCATTATTACCGGTTTCGGCTGCTGCCATTTCCCAATCATAAAATATTCTGATGTAGTATCAACCGCAAACTAAACATGTAGCTATATAGTAACTAGCACTTACTGCGTACCTACATGTTCAGTTTGATGTTGATACTACATCACGATACTTTATTATCTGAAGACGGCAATAGCCGAAACCGGTAATAGTGAAGTGCACGAGTTTGTGTGATTAAGACTGACCTGCAAAATAAGGTGCCAAAAATATGATCACGGAGTCATTTTCAGACTTCATGTCTTAATTTGATAACCACACGTTTCAACGTGAAGGATGATGATGATGATGTTGTTGATGTTTGGTTTGTGGGGCGCTCAACTGCGTGGTTATCAGCGCCCGTACAATTACCCAATCTGTGCTCAGTCCAATTTCGCCACTTTCCTGGATGATGATGAAATGATGAGGACAACACAAACACCCAGTCATCTCGAGGCAGGTGAAAATCCCTGACCCCGCCGGGAATCGAACCCGGGACCCCGTGCTCGGGAAGCGAGAACGCTACCGCGAGACCACGAGCGGCGGACAAAACGTGAAGGCCTTACTGACAGAGGATGCTCTCTCACACATAGTTAAATATAAATAAAGTAAGATTTTATATTTTGTCGTCGAAATATATCGCGCTGCCACACTACTTTTTATGTTATGTCCTCTGCGTATTGTGCAGAACTTCAAAATACAAAAAGTGAAAAAGATACTTTTTTCGACAGAAATTTCACTTTTAAGAAAGTACATCTGTGTTAAGAACAGATAATTTGAGAAGTCAATCTATGCAGCTTTTGAAAACTTCTGAAAAGAAAACCATAGTAAAAACAATATTAAACTTATTCAAATGTTTTGTTGCGACCTACTTTGTTGGATTACATTACACTGTTATAAAACATATGAGAAACTAGTGCGATTAATGGTCTCACGGGTAGTAATGCTGCAATTTCGGTGGAGCAATGTCCTTTTCTTCTAGCAACTGCCACAGCATCTCAGCATTTACCCTTCACTATCTTTGGGTCCTACGTCTCGTGGTTCTTCAAATCTTCCTTCATTTCCGTGACTGGTAATAGCTTCAAAATGTATGATTCTGCTGCGTGAATATCTGTGCATCTTATTTTACTGCCTACCACATCCAACGGCTTTGTCTCTTGGTTAGCAGATGTGTCCTGCTACAAGGAACTAGCGCTCGATATCATAATTGAGACCGAAGCTAACACAGAAATTTACATTACATTTTTTTATTACTTAAAGATGCCACCCACGTACCTTAGACCTTGCGACAGTGTGGTGACGTTCGTGCCTCAAAGTTAAAGATAGCTGCAACTTCGATACTACCACATCGCAGGGATATCTGTGTAGAGGCCATACTAACATATGGTGCCTGAAGGTGAACAGCAGCCTATTCAGTAGTTGCAGCGGCAAAAGACTGGATGTTTGACTGATCTGGCATTGTAACATTGCCAATTCGACAATTTATGTAGGTAAAGACAAGGGCGGAAAGCAAACGGAAACTTCAGCAGTGATAGACGGCGGTGACAGAAGTCATATGATAGTGATATGCACGTATACAGATGGCTGTGATGTTCCGTACACAAGTTATAAAAGGGCAGTGCTTCGGCGGAGCTATCGTATGCACTTAGGTGACTCACGTGAAAGGGTTTGCGAAATGGTTATGGCCGCACGACAGGAATCAACAGACTTTGAACGCGGAAGGGTAATTGGAACTAGATGCATGGTACATTCCATTTCGGGAATCGTTAGGGAATTCAATATTCCGAGATCCACACTGTCGAGAGTGTGCCGAAAATACCATTACCTTTCTTTTCGGACAACGCAATGGCCGATGGCCTTCACTTAACGACCGAGAGCAGCGGCGTTTGCGTAGAGTTGTCAGTGCTAACAGACAAGCAACACTGAGTCTAATAACAGCAGATATCGACGTGGTACGTACGACGAACGTTTCTGTTAGGACAGCGCCACGACATACGGCGTTAATGAGCTATGGCAGCAGATAACGACGCGAGTGTCTTTGCTAGTAGCACGACATCGGCTGCAGCGCCTTTCCTGGGCTCGTGACAATATCGCTTGGACCTTAGACGACTGCAAAACTGTGGCCTAGTCAGGTGCGTTCCAGTTTCAGTGGGTAAGAGGTGGTGGTAATGTTCGAGTGTGGTACAGACCCCATGAATCCATCGACCTAAGTTGTCGACAAGACAATGATCGTGCTGGTGGTGGCTGGTGTGGGCTTTCTTTACATGGACCCAATCGATCATTGACTGGAAATGGTTATGTTGGGCTACTAGGGTACTATTTGCAGCTATTAATGAACTTACTGTTCACGAAGAAAGATAGAATTTTTATGGATGACAATGTGCCATGTCACCGGGCGACAATTGTTCGTGATTCGTTTGAAGAACATTCTCGACAATTGGAGCGAATAATTTGGCCACCCAGATCGATCGACATGAATCCCAAGGAACATTTACGGAACATAATCGGGAACTCAGTGCACAAAACACTACACTGGCAATTGTGGACAGCTATAGAGGCTCCATGGCTCAGTATTTGTGCAGGGGACTTCTAACGTTTTGTTGAGTCCATGCTACGTCAAGTTGCTGCACTACACTGGGAAAAAGGGGGTCCGACACGATAATAGGTGGTATCCGTCACTGTATGTCCTGAGACATACAGCTCTACTCCACTGTATAATTATGACGGCATCCTGTTTGGTAAAATATTCTTTAGGTAGAATAGTACCTCATTAGTATGTCAAACAGGGCAGATGTAATCAGGAATAAGAAAACTGGCACTCTAAAGGTTGGAGCGTTAAACAGCAATCACAGAAAAATACCTTCCTTAAGAAATATACGTAAAAATACTGGCACCAGCTGACATTAGACTTTGTTGCACCAACACCAACCATAAAACCACCAGCTTGCTTGCGAACACGAATACGATTTTTAGTTGTGCAGCTGGTATAATCTTCGCCAGGATTTCAGTTTTAATTGGTTATATGCTTTTCACAATACATTTATTTTTGCATTTTCGTGTCTTCCCAACTGCAGTTGTAGGTGGTATTTACCTCTACCATTATTTCAAAGACTTTGAGGTTCATGTTTCCTGAACGTCTGTTTATTGCGACTTCCATTAATATTATTGAAGACGGCATTACATTCGTTTCATACTTTCAGTTTCGAAAAAATTGGTGAACACAAAAAAGGGTAACGTGCCGCGAATACTTTGGTATTATAAGGTTTTAGATAAATAGTTCAAAACGTTTTTCTGTTGGCAGCACAGATGCTCACAGTTCAGACTCCGATCCTGTGTAAGTTGATACGACATCGAGAATTTTACCACTTCAAAGTAAATGCATGCAGATGACAGTTGTTGGGTATGAGATCTCCAAACGCCTGAAAAACCGATTTTCACATATATATATATGTGGAATAGCTGCCTTTGGCACGAGAACTCTCTTTTATATACCGGTCATCAGCCGACTTTGCAGACGTGCCTTACAACGGAAACAGACACTCAGAGGGTCATCGACTCTGCTCATCTTTTTCACGACTGTGGTCCAGTGTGATCGAGTACGTAGCGCTTTCCAAGTACTTTAGAGAAATCGAAGAGCAAAATTACACGAACCCATCGGTTATCATGAGGACTACACTTCCCATCGAGCAGCGGCATTTGTGCAGCGAGTTAGGCTGCAGCCGACGTTGGAATGCTTAACGTGCATACTTTCAGTCACTTCTTTTCTTTGTCCCACAATCTTCCACCAAATCCTTATATCCCTATGAATCATGTGTCTTTGGAAACGAATGATAATAGTAGTAACAATAATAATTTTTTTTAATTATTAATTTGGCCATCTATGGACCGCATACAACTTAAGACTTATGGTGTTTCTTTTTCTTCCGTTCTTCCCAGTACTTCTTCATTTTCTCGCCAACTGCTCGTCTCTGCTCATCTGTCCACACTCTCTTGGGTCGTGGTTTTGTCGCATCTTCTTCATAGTTTGCGTTTTCTATAAGTAGCCTAAAGTTATTCCTGTCACATATTATTTCTTCTGTAACACCTATTTTGTTGGCGTCTTTCTTCACTGCTTCTATCCATCCTACAGTGTTTTTCAGCTTACTAACGTAATTAAAAATTTTCTTTGTAATCCGTGTTTCTTCCATTCTTTTTAAATGTCCATAAAATTTTAGCCGTCTCTTCCTCAGTGTATCTGTGATCTTTTCTCTATTTTTGTATAGGTCTTCATTCCTCCTTTTAATTCACCTGTTTTCCTTGTTTTTCTCAGGACCTAGAATTTTTCTTAATATTTTTCTCTCTCTTTTTTCTAGTTCTCTTAATTCGCCTTTCTTATTCAATGTTAGGCACTCTGACCCATATGTTGCTTGTGTCCTAATAACTGAATTATAATGTTTAATCTTTGCTTGTATGGATATTGATTTCTTATTGTAGTAGTTTTGTGTTAATTTATATGCAAATTCCAACTTTTTTATTCTTTCTTTAAGATTATAACAATAATACGTAAATAATAAAATTATCATGTGCCAGTGACAGGGAACTTTTGGGACCACACGCCGGCCGGTGTGGCCGTGCGGTTAAAGGCGCTTCAGTCTGCAACCGCGTGACCGCTACGGTCGCAGGTTCGAATCCTGCCTCGGGCATGGATGTGTGTGATGTCCTTAGGTTAGTTAGGTTTAAGTAGTTCTAAGTTCTAGGGGACTTATGACCGCAGATGTTGAGTCCCATAGTGCTCAGAGCCATTTGAACCATTTTTTTTTTGGGACCATAAGCCAGAAATAATTGTCGAAAACGAGCATCCCAAATTACCAGGAGACTTTACATCGAAAGCTAGAACACAGTAGACCAGGCATGAATGAAAAAGAAGTGTGGCTCCGTGATATTGCCATCCAAGGTGATAGCAGAATCCATAAGGAAAAAAGTGAAAAGCTTTCTAGATACGAAGCATCGAAAGTCGAACTACAGCTGCTCTGGCGTGAACCAGTGAAGAGAAAGATAATTCTCCGGAAGTTGGAAGCAGTACCAAAAAATCTTAGGGTACACTTGAAAACCATTGGTATTGATAAAATATGTATCTGCCGAAAAAAACTAAATACCATTTTACTGGGGTCTGCACGAATTATCCGCCAATGCATCACGCAGTCCTAGACGCTTGGGAAGCGTTCGTCTGTTGATAAAATATGACCTCAAGTGCTGTCGACTCATGTGCTCGCTTTAGTGTGATGATGATGATGATGATGATGATGATGATGATAGTGGTACATATGTGCCGAGGTACACCCCAGATGTGATAAGCAATCGTGGTTAAATTAGCAGTTACTTACCGATTCATTTACGTGCTTATCGCAGTGAAGTAATGCTGGTCCATGCGTGCTGTGAATAACGTAGAATGTGTTTGTGATACGGGCATGAACAAATAAATGTCATGAAACGTATTCGCAGTTACTGATGTGAACCACGTTCGACTGCATATTGGAATGGTGGCAGTGAAAATTGATGCCAGGCACGAGTCGAACTTGGACTTACCGCTTAAGGGGAGCAATCGCCTTAACTGCCTTGACTACCCGCACACGAATCAGGGCTAGACCCAATCTTCTACATGTTGTTGCCAACGCGTCGCAACATTAACTCGTGTGTTACGTAAAGTCCCGTCCAGAAAGGACGTATTCTACATCTACATCTACATGGATACTCTGCAAATCACATTTAAGTGCCTGGCAGAGGGTTCATCGAACCACCTTCACCGTTCTCTATTATTCCAATCTCGTATAACGTGCGGAAAGAATGAACACCTATATCTCTCCGTACGAGCTCTGATTTCCCTTATTTTATTGTGGTGATCGTTTCTCGCTGTGTAGGTCGGTTCAACAAAACATTTTCGCATTCGGAGGAGACAGTTGGTGATTGGAATTTCGTGAGAAGATTCCGTCGCGACGAAAAACGCTTTCCTTTTAATGATGTCCGGCCCCTAATGCTGTATCATTTCTGTGACACTCTCTCGCATATTTCGCGATAACACAAAACGTGCTGCCTTTCTCTGAACTTTTTCGATATACTCCGTCAGTCCTATCTGGTAAGGATCCGACACCGCGCAGCCGTACTCTAAAACAGTATGGACAAGCGTTGTATAGGCAGTCTCCTTAGTAGGTTTGTTACATTTTCTAAGTGTCCTGCCAATAAAACGCAGCCTTTGGTTACCCTTCCCCACAAAGTTTTCTATGTGTTTCTTCCAATTTAAGTTGTTTGTAATTGTAATTCCTAGGTATTTAGTTGAATTTACGGCCTTTAGATTTGACTGATTTATCGTGTAACCGAAGTTTAACGAATTCTATTTAGCACTCACGTGGATGATCTCACACTTTTCGTTATTTAGGGTCAACTGCCAATTTTCGCACCTTTCAGATATCTTTTCTAAATCGTTTTGAATTTTTTTTTTTATCTTGTGATGACTTTACTAGTCGATAAACGACAGCGTCATCTGCAAACAATCTAAGACGACTGCTCAGATTGTCTCCCAAATCGTTTATATAGATAAGGAACAGCAAAGGGCCTATAACACTACCTTGGGGAACGCCAGAAATCACTTCTGTTTTACCCCCTGCGGGTTCGGGGGTTAGAATAGGCCCGCGGTATTCCTGCCTGTCGTAAGAGGCGACTAAAAGGAGTCTCACATGTTTCGGCCTTATGTGATGGTCCCCTCTCGGGTTTGACCTCCATCTTTCTAAATTATTCCGAAGAGCGAGCCAACTGGGGAAGGGCGCCTTACGTGGTGCACTGTATCCGTCGTGCATTGAGACCTTTAGCCGGTTTTTTCGTCGTTGCAATGGTGTCCCGCTCGTTTTCCATCTCTTGGGCGAGGATACGTCCCTGGGTGCGATTCCCACGCTGCACTCTGCAGTGTTTCTTTTAACTGCGACGACGACCTTGGACAGTTTTGCACCTAAGATCCAGCACGGTAGCCAGTCCGTTGTGGTGGGGCCGCCATGTAGCCTCTTGGTTGTAGCCCCCTGACAACACAGGGATCGCTCTACTGATGCCTGCGCCGTTAACTTCCCACGTATGCCAAGGAGTAGATGCCCGTCTCCCTGGGGCATCAGGACTCCCGGCAATGGACATCCTGCCAGGTGGCTATTGCTGCGGCTGGGTGGCGCCCGTGGGGAGGGCCCTTGGTCGGAGTAGGTGGCATCAGGGCGGATGACCCGCAATGAAGCGTGGTACATCATCTCTCGCTGGCGGCCAGCCGCCAGCAGTCTCTAATGCTGAAAAGTACAATCCGAAAACGTTCCCCTCTCTGGCCACGCCGTGGGAGGAGCGTAAGTCTCAGGATGGAGGTAATAGTTATTCGCTCCGATTCTTAGTTTGTACGAGAGCTGATGGGGAGTCTTTTCTCTCCACAAAGCCTCAGTTCTTCGTCGAGCATTTAGAGGACAAGTTTGGGGAGGTGGAGGGCTTGACAAAAATGCGCTCTGGATCGGTCCTGATCCAAACGGCATCCTCTGCCCAGTCACGACGGTTGCTTGCTTGTGACAAGTTGGGGGATGTTGCTGTTACGATCACGCCGCATAAGAGTTTAAATATGGTTCAGGGAGTTATTTACCATAAGGACCTTCTTTTGCAGTCTGATGACGAGCTGTGCGCCAACTTAGAGCGCAGGGGTGTACATTTCGTCCGGTGCGTTCATCGAGGTCCGAAGGAAAATCAGATAGCTACCGGTGCCTTCATCTTGGCCTTCGAGGGTGATACGTTACCGGAAAAGGTCAAGGTGATGGTCTACCGATGTGATGTCAGGCCCTATATTCCTCCCCCGATGCGGTGCTTCAAGTGCTGGAAGTTCGGCCATATGTCTTCCCGCTGCACTTCCAGCCTCACATGTCGAGATTGCGGACGCCCGTCTCATCCCGATACTCCATGTGCCCCGCCTCCCATCTGTGTCAACTGCGGGGAGCACCATTCACCTTGCTCGCCTGACTGCAAAGTCTTTCAGAAAGAGCGCAAAATTATGGAATATAAGACCCTGGACCGGCTGACCTATACTGAGGCCAAAAGTAAATATGACAGACTCCATCCTGTGAGAATGACATCTTCTTATGCAGCTGCTACGACAACTGTGCTAGCCCCATCAGTTTCGAGACTTCCAGCCAGCTCGATAAGCAGTAAGACTCCTCCTGCCCCCTTGCCTGTGGGGGGCTCTACCCAACCGGTTGCTCCTGCACCACCTACCTCAGGAGCAACCTCCTCCCACCCGTCAGGGACGTCCGTCCCCGCTTCTCAGCCGGAGAAGCGTCTAACTTCTTCGGCTACTCTCGCCCGTAAGAGTTCCCTTGGGACCCTCCCTTCCCAGGGTTCCACCGGCGGGAAGGATGACGGCCGCCAGTGGCATAAGTCCTCACCAGTGGCCAGGCGTAGGGCTTCACGATCCTCCTCTGTCCCGGAGACTGAATCGGTGAAGCCTTCCCAGCCGGTGCAACCCAAGGCCAAAGAACTTGCGGTGGCACCAACCCCACCGCACCTTTCGCGCTCTGCGTCTGAGGATGAAGTCGAGATTCTAGCGTCCGCTGAGGACCTTGATCTCGCTGGTCCCTCAGACGCCATGGATGCCTCTCGTACGGGTACTGAATCGGTGGCAGTGAGTGAACAAGCGGCGTAAATTGCCTTCCCAGTCCTTTCACGCCTTTCTCAGCCATGGACAATATCATCCTCCAGTGGAACTGCGGCGGTTTTTTCCACCATCTAGCTGAGCTCCAACAACTTATCAGCCTTCACCCTTTCTTCTGCATTGCTCTTCAGGAAACTTGGTTTCCAGCAATGCGAACCCCCGCCCTCCGTGGCTATCGGGGTTATTATAAGAACCGGGCAGCATATGAAAGGGTGTCGGGTGGCGTCTGCCTCTATGTCCTTCACACTCTGCACAGCGAGTCTGTCCCTCTCCACACACCTTTAGAGGCTGTCGCTGTTCGGGTGTGGACGCCACAGGCTGTTACCGTCTGCAGTCTTTACCTTCCACCGGATGGTGATGTCTCGCAGCATGTCCTGGCTGCGCTGATAGCCCAATTGCCGCCACCTTTCTTGCTATTGGGCGACTTCAACGCCCATAACCCTCTGTGGGGTGGGTCAGTGGCAACAGGTCGAGGCGCCATCGTTGAGCATTTATTGTCGCAGCTCGATCTCTCGATTTTAAATGATGGCGCCTTCACACACTTCAGTGTGGCGCATGGCACATACTCCGCCATTGACCATTCAATATGTAGCCCTAGCCTCTTACCGTCTGTCCAATGGAGTGTGCATGACGACCTGTGTGGTAGTGACCACTTTCCGATCTTTCTGTCACTACCACAGCGTCACTCTTCTGGGCGCCCTAGCAGATGGGCTATGAATAAGGCTGACTGGGACTTGTTCTCCTCCACTGCCGCTCTTGAGTCTCTCTCTCATGACGACATTGATGCGGTGGTTCAATCGGTCACCACCGGCATCGTTACTGCCGCCGAATCTGCCATTTCCCGTTCTTCTGGGTCCCCTCGGCGGAAGGCTGTGCCTTGGTGGTCGCCTGAGATCGCTGAAGCGATTTAAAGATCGCCGGCGGGCGCTCCAGCGTCACAAGCGACATCCCTCCTTAGACCACCTTATCGCCTTCAAACGGCTGCGTGCGCGGGCCCGCCTCCTTATCCGCCAAGGCAAGAAGGAGTGCTGGGAGCGGTATGTGTCCACCATTGGCCTCCATGTCACTCCTTCGCAGGTCTGGGCCAAGATTCGACGCGTCTACGGCTATCGGACCCCTGCCAGAGTCCCTGCGCTCTCACTGAATGGAGCAGTTTGTACTGACTCCGACGTCATTGCCAATCGCTTAGCAGAGCATTTTGCTATGAGTTCCGCTTCTGCGAATTACCCCCAGGCCTTCCGCTCCATTAAAGAGCGGATGGAACGTCGGAGCCTTTCGTTTCGCACCAACCACCCAGAATCTTACAATGCTCCATTCAGTGAGTGGGAATTTCGCAGTGCCCTAGCTGCTTGCCCTGATACCGCTCCTGGGCCAGGTGGCATCCACTGTCAGATGCTGAAACACCTTTCAGTGGACTGCCAGCGGCGCCTTCTCGATCTTTACAACCGTCTTTGGGTCGAGGGGGTGTTTCCGTCGCAATGGCGGGAAGGCGTTGTCATCCCCGTTTTGAAACCTGGAAAGACCCCTCTGGAGGTGGACAGCTACCGCCCCATTAGCCTCACCAACGTTCTCTGTAAGCTTCTCGAACGGATGGTGAGCCGGCGCTTAAATTGGGTACTGGAGTCTCGGGGCCTTCTGGCTCCGTCTCAGGGTGGGTTCCGAAAAGGCCGCTCCGCCGCCGACAATCTGGTGAGCCTGGAGTCGGCCATCCGTACTGCCTTTGCCCGCCGTCAGCACCTGGTCGCTGTCTTTTTCGACATGCGGAAGGCGTACGATACGACATGGCGTCATCACATCCTTTCTACGCTTCATGGATGGGGTCTTCGGGGCTCTCTGCCGATCTTTATCCGCAATTTCCTGTCGTATCGTACCTTCCGCGTGCAAGTCGCAGCCTCCTATTGTTCCACCCACGTCCAGGAGAACGGTGTGCCACAGGGTTCTGTTTTAAGTGTCTGCCTGTTTTTAATAGCCATTAACGGGCTCGCTGCGGCCGTGGGAAATTCTATCTCTGCTTCCCTGTATGCTGACGACTTCTGCCTTTATTACAGCTCTACTGGCATTGCAGCTGTTGAACGTCAGCTACAGGGCGCTATCCGTAAGGCGCAGTCTTGGGCTGTAGCGCATGGGTTTCAGTTTTCGGCAGCCAAGACCCGCGTTATGCATTTCTGCCGGCGCCGAACAGTCCATCCAGAGCCGCGGCTTTATCTTGCCGACGAACTCCTTGCTGTGGTGGAGACCCACAGGTTTTTGGGGGTGGTTTTCGATGCCCGGTTGACTTGGCTGCCTCATATCTGGCAGCTTAAACAGACGTGTTGGCGGCATCTAAACACTCTGAGATGCTTGAGCCACACCCGCTGGGGCGCCGACCGCTCTACCCTGTTGCGGCTCTACCAGGCGTTAATCCAGTCCCGTCTGGATTATGGGAGCCTGGCTTATGGCTCAGCATCCCCATCTGCGTTACGGGTGCTGGACCCAATTCTCCACAGCGGGATACGCCTTGCCACTGGTGCTTTCCGCACCAGCCCTGTGGACAGCGTACTAGTGGAGGCAGGTGTACCTTCACTGCGGTTCCGGCGCCAACGTTTGCTGGCCACTTATGCTGCCCATGTTCTAAGCTTGCCCGGGCATCCAAATTATCGTGTCCTGTTCCCGCAGTCAGTCGTCCATCTGCCAGACCGTCGGCCGCGGTCGGGATGTCCGATCGCCGCACGCGTCAAGGAGCTTCTCTGCGGGCTTGGGTTTTTCCCTGTTCCACCTCCTTTCCGGGCGCCTCTGCGTACACACCCGTGGTGTGTTCCTCGCCCTTGCCTTCGGCTCGACTTGGCACAGGGCTCGAAGGACTCGGTCCCTCCAGAGGCCTTCCGCCGCCGCTTTTATTCCATCCTGGCCACGTATCAGGGCTCTGGAATTGTTTACACTGACGGTTCGATGGTTGCTGGTCGTGTCGGGTATGCGCTAACTCTAGGGGACCATTCCGAACAACGGTCCTTGGCGGCTGGCTGCAGCGTTTACACTGCTGAGCTAGTCGCCATCTTTCGAGCCCTAGAGTATATCCGCTCCTGCTCAGGTGAGTCCTTAGTTATCTGTAGCGATTCCCTGAGCGGTTTACGAGCTCACGACCAGTGTTTTTCTCGTTCTCGTCTGGTGATGGCTATCCATGAGTCCCTGCATACTCTTGCGCGTTGCGGCCGCTCTGTGGTCTTTGTGTGGACCCCCGGTCATGTCGGTATCCCGGGCAATGAACATGTTGACCGCCTGGCGAAAGAGGCCACGAGTAAACCATCTCTGGATGTTGGCCTCCCAGAGGCTGATTTGCGGGCAGTCCTCCGCCGAAAAGTTTTTGCGCTTTGGGACGCTGAATGGCGCGATCGGATTACACCCAATAAACTTCGTGCCATTAAGGAGACGACGACTGTGTGGCGGTCCTCCATGCGAGCCAACCGCAAGGACTCAGTCGTCCTTTGTCGGCTCCGCATTGGCCACTCCCGGCTAACACACAGTTATTTACTGCGCCGGGAGGACCCTCCTGTATGTCGCTGCGGGGCGGCTTTGACGGTGGCCCACATTCTGTTGGCCTGCCCCCTTTTAGCTGTGGTCAGGCAGACATTTGCGCTGCCTGATACGCTCCCTGCCGTTTTATCTGATGACCCTGTTATGGCTGCCTTAGTTTTACGTTTTATTAGGGCAGGGAGTTTTTATTCTTTCATCTGAGTGTTTCTGTTTTATTTTATTTTTTGTGTTGATTCTGGCCTTTGGCCTATGATTTTAAACTGATCTTTTAATGTGTTTCTAAGTGGTTGGCTTTTCCTTTTTTATTTCTATGGTCGGCCAACCACTGTCACACTCTGTGTGGTTTTAGTTCGTTTTGTCTTGTCCTTGTCTCCGTTTCTCTTGTTCTGTATCGTCTGTGATCTATTCTGTTCCTCGTTTTTATTCTCTGTGGGTGTTCTTTGTATTTGGAAAAAGGGACCGATGACCGTAGCAGTCTGGTCCCTTTCATCCCCCAAACCAACCAACCACTTCTGTTTTACTAGATGACCTTCCGTCAATTACTACTAACTGCGACCCCTCTGAAAGGAAATCACAAATCCAGTCATATAACTGAGACAATATTCCATAAGCATGCAATTTCACTACAAGCCGCTTGTCTGGTACAGTGTCAAAAGTCTTCCGGAAATCCAGAAATAGGGAATCGATCTGAAATCCCTTGTCAATAGCACTCAACACTTCATGCGAATAAAGAGCTAGTTGTGTTTCACAAGAACGATGTTTTCTAAACCCATGATGACTGTGCGTCAACAGACCGTTTTGTTCGAGGTAATTCATAATGTTCGAAAGCAATATATGTTCCAGTATCCTGCTGCATATCGACGTTACTGATATGGACCTGTAATTAAGTGGATTACTGCTACTACCTTTCTTGAATATTCGTTTGACCTGTGCAACTTTCCAGTCTTTGGGTACGGATCTTTCGTCGAGCAAACGGTTGTGTGTGATTGTCATGTATGGAGCTAATGCATCAGCATACTCTGAAAGAACCTAATCGGTATACAGTCAGGACCAGAAGACTTGCTTTTATTAAGTGGTTTAAGTTGTTCACTACTCCGGGGATATTTACTTCTACGTTACTCATGTTGGCAGCTGTTCTTGATTCGAATCATGGAATATTTACTGAGTCTTCTTTTGTCAAGGCATTTCGGAAGGCTGTGTTGAGTAACTTTTGATTTGGTAGCACTGTTCAAAAATGGTTCAAATGGCTCTGAACACTATGGGACTTAACTTCTGAGGTCATCAGTCCCCTAGAACTTAGAACTACTTAAATCTAACTAACCTAAGGACATCACACATATCCAAGACCGCGCGGAAGGGTAGTTGGAACTAGATGCATGGTACATTCCATTTCGGGAATCGTTAGGCAATTCAGTATTCCGAGATCCACACTGTCGAGAGTGTGCCGAAAATACCATTACCCTTCTTTTCGGACCGTAGCGGTCGCGCGGTTCCAAACTGTAGCTTCTAGAACCGCTCGGTCACCCCGGCCGGAAGTAGCACTGTCTTCGATAGTATCTCCACTGCTATAGCGCACCGACAGCATTGATTGTTTCTTGCCGCTAACATACTTCACATACGAACAGTGTATCTTTGAATTTTCTGCCAGGTTTCGAGTCAAAGTTTCGTTTTGGAAACATTTATAAGCATCTCGCATTGATGAACGCGCTAAATTTCGAGCTTCTGTAAAAGATGCCAATCTTGGGGATTTTGCGTCTGTTAAAATTTGGCAAGTTTGTGTCGTTGTTTCTGCAACAGTGTTCAACCCAGTTTTGTATACCAAGGAGGAAAAGCTCCGTCGTTTGTTTAATTTATTTAGTATAAATCACTCAATTGCTGCCGATACTATTTCATTGAATTTAAGCCACATCTGGTCTACACTTATGTTATTAATAGGGAATGAGTGGAGATTGTCTCTCAGGAAGGTGTCAAGTGAATTTTCACCTGCTTTTTTGAATAGGTATATTTTTCTTTTATTTTTGGAGGGTTTGGGGGTTACGATATTCAGTCTCGCCACGAGAACCCTGTATTCACTAATCCTTGTATCCGTTTTTATGCTTGTTATTTACTCAGGATTATTTGCTGCTAAGAGGTGAAGTGTGTTTGACAACCGTTTACTACTCCCGTAGGCCCATGAACTAACAGCTCGGGCCGGCCGGGGTGGCCGAGCGGCTCTAGGCGCTGCAGTCTAGAACCGCGCGACCGTTACGGTCGCAGGTTCGAATCCTGCCTCGGGCATGGATGTATGTGATGTTCTTAGGTTAGTTTCGTTTACGTAGTTCTACGTTCTAGGGGACTGATGACCTCAGAAGTTAAGTCCCATAGTGCTCAGGGTCATTTGAACCATCTTCTAACTGATCGAAATAATTTTGCAGAGAATGCGTTTGGCACAATGTCGGATGATGTTTTATGGGTACCTCCGGAATTAAACATGTAGCTATAGAGAGCTGAGGGTCTGGTATTGGCGAATAAATACGAACTGGCTCTGAGCCCTATACGACTTAAATTCTGAGGTCATCAGTCGCCTAGAACTTAGAACTAATTAAACCTCACTAACCTAAGGACAGCACACACATCAATGCCCGAGGCAGGATTCGAAGCTGCAACCGTAGCAGTCGCTCGGCTCCTGACTGTAGCGCCTAGAACCGCACGGCCAATCCGGCCGGCTAAATACGAACTACCAGTGGTTGTATTATTAAGAAGTACGATGCTACGTTTCTTTGGATACGCTGCAGTAGTCGAAACACTGCATCGTACTTTCGTAATTAAATGTTAGTTTCGTCACGCTCCTTTATCATATCTCAGTCATAGTTCCCCGTGAATGTACCACAATGGCTGTCATTATTATTAATGTTGTTCCTTTCGAAGATACAGGCTTCGTTGTAGCGATACAAGTGTTTGGTGGGTGATCAGAACAAAACTAAATGAAACTCAGTAAGGGCAGACGAAGTCCGCTTTCCTACCTCCGGTTGCGTCAACTCCTCTCATTTGGTAGTCAAAAGCCTTGTAACACCTTCAACTCCGATTTTTCGAAAACATTTGAGAAGCAGATCGTACTAACACAGCGCTTTTTATATCTACATATGTTCTGCAATCGTGCGAAAGATTAGGAAAATCGGTGTGCGCTTCCCTTGTACGTAGCGTCGGAACTGGCCACTCTACCGGTGCGCCGTGGGTCCGCGCTGCGCGGGTGGCGCGCAGACAGAGAGAGGGGAGCAGGGAAGCGTTCGCAGTCCGGCCGCTCCAGTGGCTGCCCGTTAAGCGGCCCACGGGGCTATTGATTATGGCCCACAGGCGTGGGCGGCAACCGGCCGCGTGGCCCGCACCTCTGTGCGTGTCTGCGTCTGCACGCCTCTCCTTGCAACACCCCCAGCCAGCTGCCAGCCCGACGTCGGTGATGGCGCGCTTCTGCGCACCTGTCATCGGGAGTCGGCCATTTAAAAGAGACTTCGAAGGGGTTGTAAGCGGTCACTCAGCATACAGGAAAGTCAAAACAACCTTCGGTGAATTTAAAACCAAGGGCGGTAGCACTAAGAGTGGTATGGGAATTTCATTGTGAAACGCAGAGAAGAGAGCGTGTAACCTCCCCCTCACTTATCGACCTTAATGACAGTGAAAAATTAAACCGCGTGCACGTAATGGAAATTTGGGAAAAGCAATCGTCACCGAAGTTAATTTGCGGGTAAAGAGGGAGGAAAGGGTTACATCTTAATGAAAGGAAAAATGCAAATGAAACTGGTGGAAATTAATTTTGAAAAGGGGTAAAGTTAATAAAGAAAGTAAATGTGCGGTCGTTACGTTAACAATTAATTGGCGTTAATTAGATATTTGGCATTCGGGGAAAATTACGGTCGCCAGTCCTATGGACAACTACTACAATACCTGAAAAAGAAAGGTTATTGCAGATATAATTAGCACTAAAAGCGTGGCAACTGAAGGTTGACACGTGTTGTGTGAAATCTGAATGTTTGTCAGAAGTAATAATTTTCGCTACACTTAGACTTAATTTAGCAACAGAATTAATAAAACTGGAAAACTGAAAGTTAATTTAGTGACTGAAATTAATATTGAACTTTGTTTCTGAAGCACTACGAAATTCAATAAAATAAGGTTAGTTTTGGGATACCTCAAAAATCATTTAAAAAGCTACTTGAATCTATGCAATTTAGAAATAAGAGATTTAACTTTGAATTTGAATTAAATGATTCTGAACAATTAACAATAGTAAAATTTAGTATGTACCAAGCTGAGCTGCAGTCACAGGTAACCTAAAATATGGTAACAAAACCCGCGCTCTTAATTTGTGCTTGTTTAATCTAAATAGTGTAGCCAGCTATGAATACCTTAACTGAACTTTAAAATTAAAGCAGTGAAATGGAATGATATTACTTTAATACTGGCGTTTGAATTTCAACGACACTCGCGTTCATTCCGGAAAAGGAAGGGACCTTGCTTGGTAATGCAATTGGGACAATGAGCAACAAATGTTCATGCTAAGTTGCTGTAATTTTTTTAATGAAAATGGATCAGTTTGAAAATCTGAGGTCTGCCTTACAGTTCTAAAACATTACGTGCTTCCAATCTTCCTTGTTGGTTGATTGGAGGCTTGAAGTCGTCGATCGAGGAGGTGACGACAGTCACTCATTGTCGGCCGTCGCTGTTGCAGAAGCTGGATGTTGGCCCACCTTCTTCTCAACACGGTCATCAGGCGAAACGGGCTCTTGATGTGCGCCAGCTAATGCTTCCCGTCCGCGACACCGTATCATAAACTATTATAGCAAGTCGAGCGCAATTACGTTCTGCCAAACTCTGAAAGCGCGGCAACTCGCAGCAGCGTCATACAACACACCTGATCCACCGCCCTACTCCAGCCAGACTCTCTCTGCTCGCGCTCCATCCGGCAGAGTTAACACTACCAAAGATTCTAAACACTTTGGTTCTGCACACGACCTATCGATGTAATCGTTCGATAGCATAGTTTTCCCTAGGCAAGACCCAGCATAAAAATACAAATAATATTCACAAAACAAACCGATTATACATCGACATAAATGCATATATATATATATATATTACAAATGATCATATGGTCACGACGCACTACAGATACGTAGAAAAACTCATAAAGTTTTGTTCGGCTGAAGCCGCACTTCAGGTTTCTGCCGTCAGAGTGCTCGAGAGCGCAGTGAGACAAAATGGCGACAGGAGCCGAGAAAGCGTATGTCGTGCTTGAAATGCACTCACATCAGTCAGTCATAACAGTGCAACGACACTTCAGGACGAAGTTCAACAAAGATCTACCAACTGCTAACTCCATTCGGCGATGCTATGCGCAGTTTAAAGCTTCTGGATGCCTCTGTAAGGGGAAATCAACGGGTCGGCCTGCAGTGAGCGAAGAAACGGTTGAACGCGTGCGGGCAAGTTTCAGGCGTAGCCCGCGGAAAATTGGCTCATGCCAGAACTGGAGACCGACAGCGCCGACTTCATGTTTCAACAGGATGGTGCTCCACCGCACTTCCATCATGATGTTCGGCATTTCTTAAACAGGAGATTGGAAAACCGATGGATCGGTCATGGTGGAGATCATGATCAGCTATTCATGTCATGGCCTCCACGCTCTCCCGACTTAACCCCATGCGATTTCTTTCTGTGGGGTCATGTGAAAGATTCAGTGTTTAAACCTCCTCTACCAAGAACTCCTCTACGTGCCAGAACTGCGAGCTCGCATCAACGATGCTTTCGAACTCATTGATGAGGACATGCTGCGCCGAGTGTGGGAGGAACTTGATTATCGGCTTGATGTCTGCCGAATCACTAAAGGGGCACATATCGAACATTTGTGAATGCCTAAAAAAACTTTTTGAGTTTTTGTATGTGTGTGCAAAGCATTGTGAAAATATCTCAAATAATAAAGTTATTGTAGAGCTGTGAAATCGCTTCAATCTGAAACGTCCCCTTTAAACAATTGTACACGACTGTGCTTAACCTGACATACAATATTATTTAGCGCAACGCAATTTGACTATCAAAGATCCCTGCAAAAGAATGGCCCTGAGTAACATTAAACTATACCTTTCGCAAATCACTTACCTCACAAAAATCTCCTTTACTCGAACTACTGCAATACGGCGAGCGCCACTACTGCCAGCTAAATAAAAGATTCAAACTACTGAAGGCACTAACTACTGATAGGGATAGTTAGCAAATGAAAGATTTTAATAGAGAACAAACACTGTATTTACCTTAATATCATCAAAAGTCATAATATATGTAATTTCAAAACTCCGCCATCTTTCTCCTCACATCCACCACTGCTGGCGGCTCACCTCTAACTGCGCAACGCTACGCGCTGTTCACGTCCAGCTGCCCAACACTACAATGGCAGACAACAATGCAAACTAGCCACAGACTGCACACAGCACAGCCAGTGATTTTCATATAGAGCGCTACGTAACGTTGCCAATAAGAAAACATAAACAGCCTACTTACATAGCCCCCATGCTCCCCACAAAAAATTTTTACAAATGGTGTTGGGCACTGGCCAATACAGATTTGAAAAAATTTTTCACAATTACAGTAACAATGATATAAAATGCACACACTTATTTATGCAATGTTGGTCAAAAGCTAAAATTTTCTCACAGTCCATAAAGACAGTCCTGATCATTCATCATAATAGTAATTACAGTTTTTTTTTCACAAAGTCTCATTAGTAAAAGAAATTGCACACAGAAGTAGTGGATTTCCATGCAGTCTTGAAGAAGTAGTGTTGTCCTTCCAACGGAAAGACTGTGCTGACTCTTGACATGCAGACAGGTAATGGGCCACAACAGAGCAAACCCAAAGCAGAGTCATTCGACGTTTTGAAGAAGATTGGTAGGTAGGTCATCACAGAGCAGACCCACTGGAGTCCTGGTAGAGATTGTGGTATTGGTGAGTCATCAAAGGTGTAGACCCACTGCAGTCCTTGTAGGAAGTGTGGACAGGCCCACTGTAGTCCTGGTAGAGATGACCAGCAGCCATCTGTTGTGACTGTGCGGGTGCACAATCACCAGTGAAGAGTCTTGCGGATAATATAGCAAGTCCATAAACCACCACTCCTGCACTCACAAAGTTTTTTGAATTGTCCTTAGAACCAGCAATGCTGTTATCCAGTCCCTTGCTGAATTATTAACACACGTGCAAACACTAACAGTCCCTACTTCTCACATATTGTCCATATACTATGACCAACAGAAACGTGTGCAGTGAAATGGAACTTACAAGTTACTTAATTTGATGAACTGCTGTCAATTACAATTTTATAACATAAGAATACAATGACAAAGGTACAAAATACATAATTAAAGACATAACAATACAGATAACATTTGTAGTAATAAGGGCTTTACAAAAGAATCGAAATAACATGTACATCAGTGTTACAGGAATTATGACATAAGTAAATACATAAAAGATCAGAAGAACGTTTGAAACATCACCTTCACATGTGAGCTACCAAACAGTATAAATAATGTCTAAACATCTTTACAAAGTAAAGAACAGAGTATTAGAAAATGTCTACAACATAGCTCTCATCAGCTAAACACACAAAGACAGGAAAAACACAAATACACAAGGGTACACAAACATATAGAGGGATGACAAAAGGAAAGGACAGGTTTTGTTTTACTGCAGTATTTTGCATGGAGATCTCCCTTCGTTCATCATTATTCCCAAAAGTCCTATTTAAGCCTGCTTTCTGTATTCTGTCCACATCCTCTGTCAAAAATAGTTTTTCTCCACTGTACAGTATCCTTTTTTTTTTTTTTTTTTTTTTTTGGCCAAACCATTTTCTTATAGCTTCTTAATGCATTTCGTCCAATTCATCATAGTTAGTTTCTTATATAGTCTACCCCCTCTTAAGCTAACTTAAATCTACTGAGCTCAGATGCTAAACTAAGGGACGAGGCAATGCAGCATCACATAAAACAATTAATACAAACATCAATGACAAAAAATAGAAATGGCAAAGCAAGCAGCATAAATTACAACTAATATAAGGCACTGTGCAGGAAACAAGAAAAACTAGCTTAGAAGAGTAACACAAAGTCAAATTCAGTAACACTATGCCTGGCAAACAGCAGTAACTTATACCTAAACATGACATAGCTCAAGCAGAAAAAATATTACAGTAAAAATAACAATGCAGAAAAGGAAAATGGATTCTTCACATCTTAATGTCTATGTAATTAAAGTGGTGCACCACAGCAACTTATTGTAAAAAAAATATTACCATGTACTTGAAAAGAAAATTATGTGTCCAGTTACTGTTACTAGTCCCTTCTTATTGTTCTTTCCTTTCCAAGTGCTCCTTTTTTAAAGAATGTGGATTACAAAATTGTTATTTAATGGATCTGTTGACAGAAAGTGTTCACATTAGCAAATGCATTTTATTTTATAAAAGCAATGCTGCAACACAGCTGGAAACCAAATATCAAATGAAGTAAGCAATTACGCAAACCAAAGCATAAAAATATCATTTAATAGTCATGTGACATTTCATAAGTTAGGGAAATTCTCTCAACTCTCATAGAAAGACGCTTGTCGTAATCAGATGTGCAGCGTCATTTCATTAGGCATTGCAGTAAATATCATAAATTACGAGCTCCACCGTATGCTTTCAACAAGGAAATGTCAGTAGCGCTGACAATGGCCTCCCCTTTCTTTTTTTTCTACCTGTGCTTCTGACGAGGCACTCACACTAATGGCTTGTTCTCCAGGTGTCTGACACAGCTGTGTGCTGACGACACACGTGCAGGTGGTCACTTAACTTTCTTATGGAAATATTTACGACAGCAGTTTCCGCTACAGTGACAGTCTCATATAAAAATATTTCACAGGTCAAGAATTTGCGTTGCAAATGTGTAGAAACAAAATCTTACAGCATAATACACATCATCGTAAAAATAACATCGTAACACCTCAGTCAAATCTCAAAAAGGTCGTAGCTTTCTGCAATAATTTCAAACCATAAAAAATATTCTCTGCTCATATCAATATTGTCATCTGCCTCAAACGTACTTTAAAAATCATGATATCATACCAAATACATCATTCAAAGCTCTCATAGTATCACAATGGGTCCGAAGAAATATGAACAGTTCACAAAGTACAGACAAAATACAATTTCGTAAATGTGAAGTTATCCAATGGTGTAATCACGTAAACATCTGTCACTGACGTAGCAAAAAACATGTTTATCTCTCAGTTAAATGATCAGATAGCTGTGTAATTTATGTTTTAGAGAAATATGGTACTGATGTGTAAAGTTGTATAAGCAAACACCATATTAGCTAGGGTTCCTTGTGCTTGCCAAACACATGGTACACAAAGTAAGCGTGTACCCTCCTGAGGATTAATGTAATTATAACCGCAGGTGTTACAGATTACAGCAATGGAATGAAATGTATCACGGAAAACTTTCTTTGTAATTCAAAAATCTTAAAAAATAAATGTTTTAAGTACAAAATTAATCACTCAAATACGTGTCCTGTAGCGCTAAATATGCGTCTTGCTGTAAGATAATCTCTGTGGAAGTGTCGTAGTTATCGTCCTCCGAAAGCTAAGTTCTGCAGAAGACAATGTACTTACCTCATGATAAACAAAAGTGAAATGCTTTGCGTATAGATATCTTAGTTATTACACTTATTGTTGTGATGAAGAAAATACTGTGCTGTAATGTATTGTTGTGCTATGGAAAAGGCTGTCTCATTGTAGCTGTACTACAAAAGTTACTACTAAAACATGTTTTACTTCCCAGAATAATTCAGAAAAACTGTGCAGATATGAAACAGAAACACCGCAAACAGATTCTAAGTCTGACAAAGCATACTAGTAATGTAAAGTGAAAAGTTTTATGGCAAAGACAAAGTTAAAAAGCAGATTATCTTTCAATAAACGGTTTTACATGTGAAATATGGTGTAAACCTTTGCTCTTCTCAGTACACAGAGTTTCAACTTGAATGCAATTATCATGCGGTATTCGTCCGTAAAGAATACTGGAATTTTGCTCAAGGTTAGCGTCAACGTTATTTTTCTCTGAGCCAGCCGGCGCACGCGGCTGCCTGCAGTGTGAGTCATTGCCTATTGTCTCTTTGTTAGCGCGCGTCATTATTGGGATTTGGAGACCTAACTTCTACAAATTCACGTTGTCCAGAGGGTCCAGCTCTGTTAGAAACCCGCCAGTTCTGATGGAATTCAGGTCTGTCGTTTTGTCAGTAGTTTACATAGTTTCTTTCTTGTCTGTCACGTGGTGGAGAATTTCTCCCTGAGTCGTAACTGCGTGCTGGACCGTTGCGTCTAAAGTTATTCTGCCTCCCTTGATAATAATTATTTTGGTTCCCATATTGTCTGTTTCTCTGATTGTCTCTGTGATAGTCATTACCGCGGAAAGGTGATCTTTCCCTGTAACTATTACTCTGCCAGTGGTTGTCATATGGGTGGTGTCTGTTTTGGTCACGATTTACGTTGTAAGAATAGGCTTGTCGTGGCCATTTATTGTTTCTGTCGTCACGGAATTGAGACGGATGTGTCCTGTAGTGATTGTTTTCCTGTTTTCGCATCCCGCGACTGTCTGTGTCAATTTCTAATTCTTGTAACAGTCCCTGAAAAGCTTCAATGTCGTCTTTGCAACGTCCTGCTAAAATAATATGTCGTAAATGTTCAGGCAGTTTGATTAAGCAAATGCGGATGAGTTTTGAGGGGCTGTATGGGTTTGACAGGTACTGATTCTTGTACAACATGTCTTCAAAATATTTGACAAGACTGGAAAATTCAGATTGTTCAAAGTGTTTCATCATCATGATGCTATGTTTTATTCGGTCTTGTGTAGCGTGTGACCAATATGCTGAGAGGAACGCATGGTAAAATTCTCCTTCACTGTGACAATCGTGAATGACCGATCGCATTCTTACAGCTGGTTCATTCTCCAAGTAGCCACACATAAATTCTAACCTGTGCTCCAATGACCAGTTGGGAGGAAAACAATGAGAGAATTGCTGGAGCCACGCTTGTGGATGAATGTCGTTGGCAGAATTCTTAAATGTTTTGAATTTACGTGTAGTAATGAACAGCTTATAGTCAAAGTCATCGTGTCGGCGAGTAGCATATCGGTCATTGTTACGTCGTGTCGGCGGTTCCATCTCAAAATTCGGTCCACCTTGCCAATTCCTTTCATAATTACCGAAATGCCCTGTGTTATTATTTTGTGGCTTTTCCGTATTTCTAAGTTCCTCTTTCCGTGTTGGAGCGCGAGTGTCCTCTGAAATATATAATTCTTGTATCACCTGCGTAAACTGATCTTGTACTTCCCGGATTTCTCTTTTGTACTGTGTATTGATTAGATTTTGATTTTGTTTGAATTTTCTTATTTGTTCATACTCTTCTGTGTCAGTGAAGGCTACGGGTCTTGTGTCATTCAGATCATCATCTACCTTTGTAGATAAATTAGTGAACTGATCCGAAAGTTCGGCTACTTTCTCCGATAGTGAACACATTTCCTCAGTGTGTGTAATCTCCCCACGGAAAATTACCCTCTACCACGCAATAATTAATAATGGTCAATCAAATCATCCACGCTTATTTACGTATGAAAAGTATCTGAGCAGATTTTCTAGTAATATATGCGCCGACAGCTCGTCGACGCCAAGGTATTTTTCGAGTACGTTTATTCTTTGGAATAACAGAGGTACACAGATGTATGCTCCATGGTCATTATAATTATAGTTATAGAAAGGGAGATAGAAAGAGAGAGAAAGGAACAGCTTCGGAAAGTATCGGTTGGAAGATTTTCGTATTGCAAAAGGAGATTTATTTACTCTTCTTCGCGATAAAGCGAGGCAGGAAAGTTTGTGCCGCTAGCGGGGTAGACAAAGAGAAAAAAGGACTTGTAAAAGTAAATTTCATGAGACTAAAAATCCACGGAAACGGAACATGTACGGAAATGGATTCAATATACAATTTTCCTCAGAAATAAGGTTTGTGACCATTTCATTTTAGAGTGAATGACGAATGCGTTCTCTGTCTGAATTGTTGATGATTGTCTGGGGCCTGTAATTAATTGGGAAGTTTCAGCTGTGACGAAGAGAGCCTGCAATCTCTGAGTTTTATTGAAATCGTCCAAAAAGGCTTCGTCCACATCTGAAATTTTAGATCTGTCGTAAACTGAACGAAGTGTTCAAAACGATCGATTTTTCCCCAACTGAATGCAGCGCTTAATAATAATAACGTATGTGAAGATCTTTTATAGCAAGCCAGCCGCTGAATATTAAGAAGAAGGGCTCCACCAGAGCTTTTAATAGGCTGATTTCATGTAACTTAAGACTTTCAGCAAAATCGATTTAAGTAGTAAGGGCATTCATTAGATGTGTTTTTCTGAACCAAGTTTCAGAGTGTCCATTTGTGTTGAAATCGAATCTACTGTGTCCTTTAAGTTTTTTTGAGTTTTTGAAAGTTGTGTAACCAGATCGGTAGATGCAACTAAGTGAATTTTAGCTTGCAAGGTCTCATGATTTTCATGAACAATAGTTTGCAGTTCTTTTATGGCTGCTTCGTGATTCTGTAATGCATTTTCATGCCGAGAAAAAATAGGTTGAAAATGCTCACAAATTTGTGTTTTTACGTCGTTACAGACTTTTTGACATTTCGATTCAATGTTATGTAACTCAGTATTTAAATCTTCACGTGTTTGTTCAAGTGTGGTGTCTAACTTTTTAAGATTTTGTTCCACTGTGTCTAACTTTTTAATATTTTGTTCCATTGTGTCTAACTTTTGAAGATTTTGTTCCATTTGTCTCTGATTTTGTTCCATTTGTTGCATTAATTGCAATAATAATGTATTAGTGTCTGGAATCTGTTTCTCTATGCTTTTTGGCAGTGCATTTTCACCGGCAACATTCACATTTTGACAAGCAGAAAATGTGTCTTGACTCATTTGAGAAAACCGTGAGGACGCAAAACCTGAATCTACAGTATTTGCAAAATTGTGTCCTATCATTTCGGATTCCTGGGGCGAGCTGTTGCTGACCGATCGATCGATAATACTTCCCTGTTCACTAATTGTTCCACTGCCTACGCCATTGTTTGCCGCCCGCTCCATTTCCCTATGCACAGTTACCAAATTACTACTTCGAATGTCTGTTAATTCACTACACAGTGGTGCTGATAAGCAACGCTCGTCGTCACTATTATTTTTCAGTTTACTTTGAAGCCTAGTGTTACGTTTTTCACACGTCATTATTGTCACAATACTTCACACGATAACACAGAAAAGCACAATTTGAAGAGCAAAAATAAGAGAACACATTAACATAGTACTGAAAATAATATCTAGTTAATTGCAGCTGCGAAATACTTGGTGCAAATCTACATGCATGCCACAACTGTTTTACTGTACAACAATGAAAGGCTGCAACTACAAAGGAGATTCTCCCTACAATTACGCGCTAGCAATAAACAAAATCTACACTAATTACACAAACTACAAGAAAAAAATCAGAAGATTCCAGTGAGGTATCATAGGCTAAGGGTCGACATATGAAACGTCCCCTTTAAACAATTGTACACGACTGTGCTTAACCTGACACACAATATTATTTAGCGCAACGCAATCTGACTATCAAAGATCCCTGCAAAAGAATGGCCCTGAGTAACATTAAACTATACCTTTCACAAATCACTTACCTCACAAAAATCTCCGTTACTCGAACTACTGCAATACGGCGAGCGCCACTACTGCCAGCTAAATAAAAGATTCAAACTACTGAAGGCACTAACTACTGATAGGGATTGTTAGCAAATGAAAGATTTTAATAGAGAACAAACACTGTATTTACCTTAATATCATCAAAAGTCATAATATATGTAATTTCAAAACTCCGCCATCTTTCTCCTCACATCCACCACTGCAGGCGGCTCACCTCTAACTGCGCAACGCTACGCGCTGTTCACGTCCAGCTGCCCAACACTACAATGGCAGACAACAATGCAAACTAGCCACAGACTGCACACAGCACAGCCAGTGATTTTCATATAGAGCGCTACGTAACGTTGCCAATAAGAAAACAAACAGCCTACTTACAAATCATTTGTAATAACCCTGTATATATAGTAAACGAATTACAATATATAAATACACAGAAATGTCATATCTTCAGGTTCAAAATAAACGAAAAGAATTTATAGTACAATAGATGGAAATAGGAGGATATGCATTTCCGGCGTTACACGCGGACAGGTGGGCAGGGGGCAGGTGGAAAGAACTGACTGAAGGCCTCTGTGAGGTGTTTGACTTGCCTCATGACGCCATACAAGAAGAAACAGGAGTCGTTATGGAAGAGATAGGGAATCTAATATTAAAATTAGAATTTAAATGAGCTTTGGAAGGCTTGCGATACAATAAGGGAGAAGGGATCGAAAATATTACATCATAATTTCTAAAATCATTGAGGGAAATGGAAACAAAACGACAATTCACTCTGGTATGCAGGGCCTATGAGACTGGCGATACACCAGCAGATTTTAGGAAAAACATCATCCACGCAATTCCGAAGAATGTAAGAGTCGACAAGTGGGAGAATTGTCGCTAAATCAGCTTAACAGCCCATGCATCCAAGTTGCTAACAAGAGTAACATACAGAAGAATAGAAAATAAAACTGAGGATCTGTTAGGTGAGGATCAGTTTAGCCTTAGGAAAGAGTACGTTCTGACGTTGTGGCTGATAATAGAAGCAAGAGGAAAGAAACATCGACCAGTAAGTGTACATGGTACAAGATGTTCGAAAGTCTGAAAAAAATAGGGGTAGACTACAGACAAAGGCGGGTAATAAACAATATCTTCAAGAACCAGGAGGGAACAGTAAGAGTGGGGACGATCAACGAAGTGGTCAGATTACAAAGGGTGTAATCTTTTGGCCCTACTGTTTAATCTATACGTCGAAGGAGTGATGACGGAAATAAAAGAAAGGTTCAACAGTGCTTTTGAAATTCAATGTTAAAGGATAATAGTGGTAAGATTCGCTGATGAATGTCGCAATCCTCTGTGAAAGTGAAGAAGAATGATAGGATATGCTGAGTAAATTGAAGAAAGATGAAAGTAATGAGAAGTAGTAGAAATGAGAATACAGAAAGTGAATATCAGAACTGACAACAGAGTAACCCATGACGGACGGAGGAAAGAGAAAGCAAGAAGCAGACTAGCATGGGCAGAAACGGCGTTCCTGACCAAGAGAAGTGTACTAGTTTCGAAGACAGGCCTTAATTTGTGGAAGAAACTTTTGTGAAACATGGACTGTGAGAAAGTAGGAACAGAAAAGAATCGAAGCATATGAGATGATGTGCTACAGAAGAATGTTGAAAATTTGGTGGACTTACAACTTAAGGAATGAGGAGATTCCACACAGAATCGATGAGGAAAAGAATACAGTATCGGAAACACTGACAGAAAGGAAGGATAGGATCACAGGGCATTTGTTTATTTCAGACATCAGGGAATTAAAAATGTAAATGTCATGTGACTAGGGCCTCCCGTCGGGTAAACTGTTCGTCGGGTGCAAGTCTTTCGATTTGACGCCACTTCGGCGACCTTTGCGTCGAATCAGGGAATAACTTCCATGGTACTAGAGGGAACTGCAGAGGGTAGAAGTTGTAGAGGAAGAGAGAGGTTGCAATACAACCAGCAGATAATTGAGAACGTAGGTTGCAAGTGCTACTATGAGGTGAAAAGGTCGGTGTACGAGAGAAATTGTTAGCGGGCCGCATCAAACCAGTCAGGACACGGACAATTGAAAAAAAATAAAAAATAAAAAGACGACTGAAGTAGCGCATATTGAATTGTATTAAAATGATCGGAAAACTCCGGCGAGCGAGCTTTAATGCCCCAAAATTTATGAGAATGTTGAATTAGGATTGAAATTTCAAGGAAAATGCAGAGTTACTCAATATTTTATATAGTCCTGTTCCTTTATTGGCTCTTCCTACTACAGAAATACATAGTATTCCCTGTTTTCGCACTCTGTTTAGCTCCGAAAGGAACTCTCTTAAAATGAGCAAAGTCTATATGTAGTGCCACAAGACTGTGCGCAGACTTTCACTACAATTAGTTTGCCCCTCCCAAGCTCGGGAGTTCTCGAACTGGAACTTTGCTCGTAGACAATCTGGAGAGACAGACAGCGGTGTACTTGACATGCACTAGCGTGAAACCACTTGGCAGTTGAGTTTATGACCACTGGAACGAGATCTACCGGGCACGATGACATCTGCAGGTGCACACTACGGCACCCGTGATGTGTGCCTTCGCGACAGAAGTTCCGTAGTGTCAGACTGCTACGATCTCTACAGTTAAGTACAAAGTGCACGCGGCTTGTGTGTGTGTGTGTGTGTGTGTGTGTGTGTGTGTGTGTGTGTGCGCTCGCGTGTTTCCTCGGCTGTGAAACTACATACAGTTCTCATTCAGCTCAATTTTATTGCATTTATTTAGAGCTGTGCGTCGACACGGCCACCACGCAGCTTCTGGCTACGTACTTAATATCTACGACGTCATATCTCCTGACCTATGTGTCGTGCAATGATAAAACTGTGTGGGTACATTCAGAGAATACGTGGATATTGTCTGCAAAATGTGTTGCGAATGAAGTTAGTAACAACGAAGTAATAAATTTAAACGCATGCACGATACGGCAGTTTTTCACGCATCCCACTGTCTGTGACATCGTATCTCCTGAACTGTGTGTCGTACAGCGATATAATAGTGGAGGTGAATTCAGTCTCGTATGTGGATACTGTTTGCGAAATTTCCCTCTACTGGAGCTACTATCAAAGAAGTAGGCAAATAAGTCAACAAGAGATTTTAAGGTGTCTATGAATACGAATCTGTTAGTGGATTACGTATCACATACTGTTTGAAAATGGCAGTAAACTGCTAAAATCGATATTGTGAAAAGTGTAGTAATTACGATGTAATGATGTAATAAATTATTATATAAACATTTATGAAACGTGGGACTTAGGAAAAGCAGGAAAAGGTGTGGACGGGGCCTAATAAATAAACGTTGGTTGCACAGTAAACACACAAACTTTATTTCAGGAAATAATTTTCTTAAACACAATCATTTAAAAAAAACTGACTGTAACACGAGCTACACTGACGGCTGAAGGACTTATTACGAAATAATTCAAAATTATTTGTCGGCTGAAGGCCACAAGTAATACTTCAGAACAATTAATGGATTAAGACCTGAATTACAAATTTGGAAGACAATTACCCGTTAAAAATACCACAATAATTTTTAAACGAATCATTAAAAAACTGCCTTTTACACAAGCTACACTGAAGGCTGAAGGTCTTATTAAGAATAATTCAAATTATTTGTCGGCTGAAGGCCACAAGCCACAGGTCTAATTTAAACAAAATATTATTTTTTTAAAAATTGACACAATCAGACCAAATAAAAAAGGGAGTGATCCACAGACAGTGCTCCAAGGATCGAACCGAGAAAAGTCCCTACAGCTGCATAATCGGTAGACAGGCAGTCAAGAGTTATGCTCACCTAACAGGATGGCAACTAAAACTAGGGACAGTTTAAACGCTGATCAATCCTCTTACCAACTCCACCTAACGTATCAGAACCAGTACAACTGTGGAATAATTCAAGCAAGGGCGAAGTGACAGGCAGCACTGCGTCTTCAGAATCCGGTGTTTAAAACATCGAAAGGCAGAAGGAACCACTACAACCAAGGTAGACCGAAGAAACCACAATCCACACTGCAATCAAGGAGGCTGTCGAACAACACGTCATGTCGGACAGCATCGGTAAGACGAGGAAAGGTACACTGCCACAAAAATACGCTAACCTCCAGGGCAGATAACACAAGATTCAAAAACTAATAACAGGCAGTAGGAAACGGCTAATAGATTCCATCAACTCGACACACTCCACTTGCTGCTGTTCGTGTCACAGCGACCCTAGGGCAGCAACGCACGAACAAACGGCGTGATCACCAAACAGTGGAGGTTTCACTACTGGATTAAAGTTCACTCAACTTAATGTCCTGCGTCTGATGGACAATGAGGTTATGGCCCTCGCAACTACAGCCCCTCGATCCGGCAATGCCTGCATGCCGCCAGCGGTCCTGACATATCCTCGCGCTGCCGGACCTTTCTGCTGCTTCGTCCCAACCGAACTACACTCCTGGAAATTGAAATAAGAACACCGTGAATTCATTGTTCCAGGAAGGGGAAACTTTATTGACACATTCCTGGGGTCAGATACATCACATGATCACACTGACAGAACCACAGGCACATAGACACAGGCAACAGAGCATGCACAATGTCGGCACTAGTACAGTGTATATCCACCTTTCGCAGCAATGCAGGCTGCTATTCTCCCATGGAGACGATCGTAGAGATGCTGGATGTAGTCCTGTGGAACGGCTTGCCATGCCATTTCCACCTGGCGCCTCAGTTGGACCAGCGTTCGTGCTGGACGTGCAGACCGCGTGAGACGACGCTTCATCCAGTCCCAAACATGCTCAATGGGGGACAGATCCGGAGATCTTGCTGGGCAGGGTAGTTGACTTACACCTTCTAGAGCACGTTGGGTGGCACGGGATACATGCGGACGTGCATTGTCCTGTTGGAACAGCAAGTTCCCTTGCCGGTCTAGGAATGGTAGAACGATGGGTTCGATGACGGTTTGGATGTACCGTGCACTATTCAGTGTCCTCTCGACGATCACCAGTGGTGTACGGCCAGTGTAGGAGATCGCTCCCCACACCATGATGCCGGGTGTTGGCCCTGTGTGCCTCGGTCGTATGCAGTCCTGATTGTGTTTGTGGTTTTAGGGCGCAAAACTTCTATGGTCATTAGCGGAATTGTGGCGCTCACCTGCACGGCGCCAAACACGCATACGACCATCATTGGCACCAAGGTAGAAGCGACTCTCATCGCTGAAGACGACACGTCTCCATTCGTCCCTCCATTCACGCCTGTCGCGACACCACTGGAGGCGGGCTGCAGGATGTTGGGGCGTGAGCGGAAGACGGCCTAACGGTGTGCGGGAACGTAGCCCAGCTTCATGGAGACGGTTGCCAATGGTCCTCGCCGATACCCCAGGAGCAACAGTGTCCCTAATTTGCTGGGAAGTGGCGGTGCGGTCCCCTACGGCACTGCGTAGGATCCTACGGTCTTGGCGTGCATCCGTGCGTCGCTGCGGTCCGGTCCCAGGTCGACGGGCACGTGCACCTTCCGCCGACCACTGGCGATAACATCGATGTACTGTGGAGACCTCACGCCCCACGTGTTGAGCAATTCGGCGGTACGTCCACCCGGCCTCCCGCATGCCCACTGTACGCCCTCGCTCAAAGTCCGCCAACTGCACATACGGTTCACGTCCACGCTGTCGCGGCATGCTACCAGTGTTAAAGAGTGCGATGGAGCTCCGTATGCCACGGCAAACTGGCTGACACTGACGGCGGCGGTGCACAAATGCTGCGCAGCTAGCGCCATTCGACGGCCAACACCGCGGTTCCTGGTGTGTCCGCTGTGCCGTGCGTGTGATCATTGCTTGTACAGCCCTCTCGCAGTGTCCGGAGCAAGTATGGTGGGTCTGACACACCGGTGTCAATGTGTTCTTTTTTCCATTTCCAGGAGTGTATTCCACACTTTACGTCCTTCCAAAGATTGTACAGGTACTAGATATCGATAAACGGTGCTGCTGCCACTCGCAGACATACAACTCTAGCAAACGTAGTGGCCCAGTAAACAGAAGAGGAAGAAAACGAGACGCCACTATCCCTATTACTCGATGCCAACCTACCAACGGCACCAACGCGAGCTGCACACGGCTCAGTTCAAAAGGTCCAAAGCTCCCTTTTGACAGTATATCAATGCTTGTATTAGAAAATATTGATTATTAAAGGGCGTCAAGTTTTGTTTGAGGTCTACAGTTTACTTCCAGCATTACTACTCATTTCTATACCCGAAGGTTCTACCAGAAGACTAAGGCTTTCTTCTTGTTGTTAGTAGAGGTTAAAAACGTATTGTTTGACATATGATTATTATGGTGTTTCCAATACTTGCTTTAGTAATAATGGTGTTTTTTCCTAAAAACAGACCGAATTGACAATATACCAGACAGATGAGAAACGCTGTAAAAGAGACTGAGCACGTCCTAGAACACAGGGAAAAGTAGAAATAATTACGCATAAAACTCAGCGCGCTCTCCCTCTAGCCCCAGTGTACGTTTTTCAAAGGAAGAGCTTCCATTCAGACTTATTATGAATTGCAAGACAATTTTCAGTAACTCACTGTCAAGATAGATGATGAAAAAATCACAAAACTAAAAATTAAAGGAGGATAGCACTATAATAAACACTGTGCAATGTCTGAATGTTAAAAACGTTTTTATCTCCACCATAAGGTGTCAGAAATTTTTTGTTTATATGAATTTCGTTCTGTTATGTATTACCTTATTGGTCTGATCTGGCATCTGGCTATTTTCAAATGCAGTTTCATTGGCGAGCTCAGTCCATAAGAGGTACAGGACCAAGAGGCAGACACTCTCCTCTCATTTGATATTTTTAAAAATATACCAATAACAGAAACATTGAACATCATAGAAGAAATTCATTAAACACACAACACTTGCGTATTATTATATCAAAGAAACAGTAAGATGCCAGGATTAGTAACAGTGTATGTCTTCAGGCTAGCTGAAGTAGTATAGGTCACTTTTTATTACAGCGATAGGTTCATTATATGATCCACAGTTTACGCAGGATAGACCATGATGCAATTTACCAATTTTAATAAGTGTCTTCTGGTACTTTCTTTGTGCTACCAGAATTTCTAGTGTGCTTCCCATCTAGTGATGGTGACATTACGTTACAGTACATTGTTCTAAGTGTGTAGGCATGCATTGTTACATTCTCGTGTGAATGTTTTCATTTATTATTGCAGTTTCAGTTTTTCCGTTTCACCTCTGGTACTTCGTCTAAATTAATATCCCATATCCAAGTGTAGTGTAGTAAGTCAGAAACAGCATATGCTTAAGGGTGAACATGCTCTAAAAGGAAAAGTGACCTGACGATGGATTGTCGTACCTAACGTAAATAATTTGCTTTATTACAGTCACAAAAATGAAAAGCGAACGAAACCGTCTCATATAACCTTTTATCTGGAAGCCTAAAAGAGGGATACAGATACATTTCATACCAATATTCGATAGAAGCGAACATAAAATCATAAAGAGTATTGCGATTCTTGAATTCACGTCAGCCATCAAGTGTCAGATCTACCAGATTTCAGCGACGCGGGGAATCAATAATATGAAAAAAAGAGTGACACCACGTTTAATGGATTTGCCCTGAAAGGTCATTGTGTCGGCAGCAGTACGCGTTCGCAAATGTGAGAAGAATGCAGTTGCGAGCTGTTAATTAATTCTGTGGGTTATTGAGTCTAGCTCTGTGCTGTGTTTAATTTAACCAGCCGTCCGTGTTGTCTCTTATTTATTGTATCGAATGAATTCATTACGGAACCTCGCCTCACTAATCGAAATTTTTATTTACTGAAATTCCCTCTTACCTAATTACGCCAAACACTTTTGCGCTGCACAATATTTTGTTCTCCGTTTTAAGTTATTTGGTAACGCACTTCACCGAGCGAGGTGGCGCAGTGGTTAGACACTGGACTCGCATTCGGGAGGACGACGGTTCAATCCCGCGTCCGGCCATCCTGATTTAGGTTTTCCGTGATTTCCCTAAATCACTCCAGGCAAATGCTGGGATGGTTCCTCTGAAAGGGCACGGCCGACTTCCTTCCCCATCCTTTCCTAATCCGCTGAGACCGATGACCACGCTGTCTGGTCTCCTTCCCCAAAACAACCAACCAACGTAACACACTTCAGTTTATAAGTTCGGTGCTGAAAAAGAACCATTGTCATTTCGTTGTCAAAATAGTTCGACGGTTACATGCGAGCAGTTTTAGTTACGTAAAAAGAACGTGAGATCAGATCTTTATCTCTTCACCCGACAGTAGACGGTACTTTGTGCAAGTGATTCTCACTGCTTGAATGAAAAAAGGCTAATATTTCAAAATTACGAAAACCTTCCGATGAATAAACCCTTATCGACTACCATCAAGCGATCATCATCAGGTAACATAAAATTATTTACAGTAGCCTGTACTGTATCGTACTTACCCTCTGCCAGGCACTTGAATATGATTTGCGAAGTATCCATGTTTAGGTAGACGTACTGCGTCGTCAAAATTAAAGTAAACTATTATGAATCTGTCATCGAAAGTAAAATGCATCAATACGGTGAACGGTGAAATGCATTAACATAGTCAAATAACCATCGTACGCCGTAATATTCAGATTCCATCCCCCTGTGAGGGTTGTACCCTGCATTCTATAACCGCTGCTACCCTCTGCCTCCCTTCCATTCTTAGCTAATCCGAGGTTAAACATCAGGAGTTACGAGGAAGAGCCGCATAGTATACATAGGCGTCAGACATTCCATATGAGGTCAGAGGGAGACAAACTCTGACGTTCATCTGGATAGCGGCGCTGAAACCTCACACAGAGGTATCGGAGAAATGTGTTAAAATCTGAAGGTAAGCCACCGCGGTCGACTAATGTTGTGTCAGCACCGGTCAAGTGGAGTCCCCGTGCCAGGCCTTGTCATATGCAGCTTTCTTTACTGTAACACAACGGATTTCCTATTGGCCTCACAAGGGAGCCTCCCCATCGCACCCCCCTCAGATTTAGTTATAAGTTGGCACAGTGGATAGGCCTTGAAAAAGTGAACACAGATCAATCGAGAAAACAGGAAGAAGTTGTGTGCAACTATGAAAAAATAAGCAAAATATACAAATTGAGTAGTCCATGTGCAAGAAAGGCAATATCAAGGCTAATTTGAGCTCAGAAGCGCCGTGGTCCCGTGGTTAGCGTGAGCAGCTGTGAACCGAGAGGTCCTTGGCTCAAGTCTTCGCTCCAGTGAAAATTTTAATTTTTTTTTTTCAGTTTATGTGACAAACTCTTATGTTTTCAACACTTTTTTTGGAGTGATTATCACATCCACAAGAAAACCGAAATCGGGTAAGGTAGAAGAATCTTTTTACCCATTTGCCAAGTGTACAAGTCACGAGGGTCAGTAACATATTCCTGTCATGTGGCGCACATGCCGTCACCAGTGTCGTATAGAATATATCAGACGCGTTTTGCTTTGGAGGAATCGGTTTACCTATGACCTTGCGATCAAATGTTTTCGGTTCCCATTGGAGAGGCACGTCCTTCCGTCTACTAATCGCACGGTTTACCGGTGCGGTCGCAAAACACAGACACTAAACTTATTACAGTGAACAGAGACGTCAATGAACGAACGGACAGATCATAACTTAGCGAAAATAAAGAAATTAAACTTTTCACTGGAGGGAAGACTCGAACCAAGGACCTCTCGCTCCGCAGCTGCTCACGCTAACCACGGGACCACGGCGCTCTGGAGCTCTAATAATCTTGATGTTGCCTATCTTGCGCTTGGACTACTCAGTTTGTATATTTTGCTTATTTTTTCATAGTTCCACACAACTTCTTCCTGTTTTTTCGATTGATCTGTGTTCAGTTTTTCAAGGCGTATCCAGTATGCCAACTTATATCTAAATCTGAGGGGGGTGCGATGGGGAGGTTCCCTTGTCAGTAACACGGTGTTTCAGAAATACTTTTACAAAATTTGGGACAGGTTCCATACACCAACGGAAGGGAAAAAGTTCATATGAACGTGTGTCCGAAAATCCTTCGTTTTCTACTAATTAATGAAAGATGACGTTCAACGGCTTTCTACAGGGTGTTACAAAAAGGTACGGCCAAACCTTCAGGAAACATTCCTCACACACAAAGAAAGAAAATATGTTATGTGGACATGTGTCCTGGAACGATTACTTTCCATGTTAGAGCTCATTTTATTACTTCTCTTCAAATCACATTAATCATGAAATGGAAACACACAGCAACAGAACATACCAGCGTGACTTCAAACACTTTGTTACAGGAAATGTTCAAAATGTCCTCCGTTGGCGAGGATACATGCATCCACCCTCCGTCGCACGGAATCCCTGATGCGCTGATGCAGCCCTGGAGAATGGCGTATTGCACCACAGCCGTCCACAATACGAGCACGAAGAGTCTCTACATTTGGTACGGGGGTTGCGTAGACAAGAGCTTTCAAATGCCTCCATAAATGAAAGTCAAGAGGGTTGAGGTCAGGAGAGCGTGGAGGCCATGGAACTGGTCCGCCTCTACCAATCCATCGGTCACCGAATCTGTTGTTGAGAAGCGTACGAACACTTCGACTGAAATGTGCAAGAGCTCCATCGTGCGTGAACCACATGTTGTGTCGTACTTTTAAAGGGACATGTTCTAGCAGCACAGGTAGAGTATCCCGTATGAAATAATGATAACGTGCTCCGTTGAGTGTAGGTGGAAAAACATGGGGAACAATCAAGACATCACCAACAATGCCTGCCCAAACGTTCACAGAAAATCTGTGTTGATGACGTGATTGCGCAATTGCGTGCGGATTCTCGTCTGCCCACACATGTTGATTGTGAAAATTTACAATTTGATCTCGTTGGAATGAAACCTCATCCGTAAAGAGAACATTTGCACTGAAATGAGGATTGACACATTGTTGGATGAACCATTCGCAGATGTGTACCCGTGGAGGCCAATCAGCTAGCTGCTGGTAGTGCCTGCACACGCTGTATATGGTACGGTAACAACTGGTTCTCCCGTAGCACTCTCCATACAGTGACGTGGTCAACGTTACCTTGTACAGCAGCAACTTCTCTGACGCTGACATTAGGGTTATCGTCAACTGCACGAAGAATTGCCTTGTCCATTGCAGGTGTCCTCGTCGTCTTAGGTCTTCCCCAGTCGCGAGTCATAGGCTGGAAAGTTCTGTGCTCCTCAAGACGCCGATCAATTGCTTCGAATGTCTTCCTGTCGGGACACCTTCGTCCTGGAAATCTGTCTCGATACAAACGTACCGCGCCACGGCTATTGCCCCGTGTTAATCCATACATCAAATGGGCATCTGCCAAATCCGCATTTGTAAACAGTGCACTGACTGCTAAACCACGTTCGTGATGAACACTAACCTGTTGATGCTACGTACTGATGTGCTTGATGCTAGTACTGTAGAGCAATGAGTCGCATGTCAACACAAGCACCGAAGTCAACATTACCTTCCTTCGATTGGGCCAACTGGCGGTGAATCGAGGAAGTACAGTCCATAATTACGATACTAAAATGAGCTCTAACATGGAAATTAAGCGTTTCCGGACACATTTCCACATAACATCTTTTCTTTATTTGTGTGTGAGGAATGTTTCCCGGAAGTTTGGCCGTACCTTTTTGTAACACCCTGTAGTTACGACAGTTTGGCTGAAGTATTCATCCCTGTGTCTCATTGTGTGCTAGATGGCGTTTGGGATAGCTGTTTACATTCGTCACTCGTCTGTCTCCAGCATGTCCACTGTGTACATGTACTACAGGACGTGAGTCAACTGAAAGTGCTCCATTGAAACGTAACCTAATATTCATTCCGTGTGGAGGTAGATATTTATTACGTACGGCCGCACTAATGGTAACGGACAGGAGGGTGCATGGGTGTAGCAGACGGCGTTTCGGTACCGAAGACAGATGAGTCATCCAGCATTTGGTTCTGCGTATCATCGTGTTGCCGGAACGTGATCCGTAGCACCACAGACCACCGAACTTGGAAAACCACATATTCCTCGTATGCCTGAAGAGGAAGAGCAGCAGATTGCACTGGCTGTCGAAGAAGAGCCAGTTATCATCGCAAGACAAGTGGCCCTGCCATATGGTGCATCTTCAGGTTCAAGTTCAAACTACGCCTGTCAATCACCCACCACGGGAGTACTTTCGCTAATGGTTTGTTATAAAAACTACTGAAGTAGTATACGGTCGCAGGTTCGAATCCTGCCTCGGGCATGGATGTGTGTGATGTCCTTAGGTTAGTTATGTTTAAATAGTTTTAAGTTCTAGGGGACTGATGACCTCAGATGTTAAGTCACAGTTGAACCATTTGAACTAAACTACTAATCCATTGTTTGTTCCTTTAGTTTTTTTTACAGGCGGGGTTACGTTTGGAAGAGATGAAATTAAAAATTTTCACAACCAACACTTACGGTCCGATGGCAATCCTCAGGCTACAGCACAGGCTAGACACCAGGATTTGTTTACGATTAATGTGTGGGCTCGAATAATAGCTGACTGTGTGGTAGCACCAAGCGTTCTACTCCACGTCTTAGAGGTGCTGTCGATAGATAATTAATTCAGAACACCCTTCGAGACCTACCAGAAGATGGGCCCCTACAAATAATCAGAAACATGTGGTTCGTAGATGAAGGAGTTTTAAAACATTTCATTTTCAAGTTTCCAAATGCATTGGCTGATATCTACCACGACGAATGAACAGGAAGAGGAGAATCAGATCCCTGACTTTCCTGGTGTCATTTCTTTGGATTATTATCTCTAGGGTCATTTTAAACAATTTTTCTATGCAGCAGCCACCCGCATTTGTGAAACTGTTTCTCTTGAATAAATCATCCAATTTTTCTTGAAGGTGTAGTTATTTGTTTGTCTGTACATATACATCACATTTACCAATTTCCGTCCCGTCCGGATAACTACTTCGCGGGGCATCGTTTCTTTTGCCTTAGAGTGTATATAGTGCTTGACAAAACAGAGCACCCGGAAAACATGGCCTGATGTCTGCGCATTTTGTACATATAGACACCATCGTAGGGCATGTTATGATTATAGTTGCAGTTCTCTGTCGAAGGTAGAGAGGCCACAAGAGTGCATTAGTGTTGTTCGTGTTTAGTGCTGAGTCCAGGCCTGGTGCGATAAATAATGGATGTTAATAACGTCAGATGTTTAGTGATCGATGTGAAGAACACGGAGATGCCGCGCACTCGTATGAGGCAGCATTATCAGCAGCTGACAGCGTTTGAAAGGGGCCTCGTTGTAAGTTGCCTTTTGCCCGATGGTCGAGTCGTGCAGGATCTATCACTGGCGGGGGTGGGGGCTGCACTCGAATGCGACAGTGGCCTGAGGTTGGACTGCATGGAAAGAAGAGGGCGGGCATACTCTTCGTCAACGTTCCAATCGATTATTTCTGACCATAGGTTTGTGGTTGTATTGTCCACCAAGCACGCCTAACCCTTCCACGTCTGCCTGCCATCCAAGAACAAATAATTGATTCCCTGTAGTATTCTGGGTCATCCAGTAGCACTGATCTGAGTCCAGCAGAAGCCGGACTAGGAAATTACGGTTGCACGCGTAGGCTGCCGTTAACAGCATAACACAAACGGATGCGTTTGGAGTGGTACCTTTATCAGGAAACGTAAGCTGATGGTGAACGACGTCGCGTTATGTTCGCCGATGAATAGCAGTTCTGTACTACCAGCGACGAGCATGGCGGCTACCTGGTGAGAGGTCACATTCTTCGAGTGTTTTGGAGAGGCAGCCGTGTTAATCGTGGCGTCTTGGTGAAGGGAGCCACGGGGTATGGTTTCAGATCACAGCTGGTTGGGATTGAAGGAACTGTTTAAAAAATACGGGTATCACTTTAATATTAACGAGACTATGCTTGATGTCCGTGTAACTTCATATATGCACACACCATCGTAAGATACGTAATTGGTTAGAGTTACACTCTCTGAAAGCCAACAAATGCTATAAACTTAGGTATGTCTTTTTTAAATCTGACGTCTAAGATGACTGTAGCGCAGTACATTTCTCCGAACCAAAACTGGTCTTCCCCGAAAGTGTGCTAGTCTCCATTGCTCCAATTCATTAAGTTTATGAATGGGAAAGCTGTACACTTCACTTTTGAGATGGACCAGACAGAAAAATCCAAATAACTTAGGGCAGGTGATCACAGAGTAGCGAATTAGATGTCTTAAAATGGTTCAAATGGCTCTGAACACTATGGGACTTAACATCTGAGGTCATCAGTCCCCTAGAACTTAGAACTTCTTACACCTAACTAACCTAAGGACATCACACACATCCATGCCAGAGGCAGGATTTGAACCTGCGACCGTAGAGGTCGCGTGGTTCCATACTGAAGCGCCTAGAACCGCTCGGCCACACAGGCCGGCTTAGATGTCTCACTTGTGCTTCACCTGCAAAATGTGCCTGTACTCCATATGCATGTACCACGTCCACCAACCATGAGCCACCAACCATGAGATGGGGACAACGAAAAAATTAACATTTCCATTACATTTGTATTACATACGACAATATCTCATATTGCCAACAGTAGTGGCTCGTAATCAGTCGCAATTATACTCATGTACAGAAAAAACAGAACACCTCTAACGACTACAGATAGTACGTTAATATTCACAGGAAATGTACATTAATACGTTCTTCAGAAACGCTTAGTATTTCAGCCGTCTCGGTTCAGCAGGTGTCCTGTTGCCTAGTAGGCACAGGGTCAGACGTGGGCCCTAATAACTTGCTCGATGCGCCAATGGCGTCCTGTGGTATAGCCATCCACACTGCGTTCACCTGGCTCCAAAGTTCATCTATGACAGTTGGCACTGGGTCACAGCGCGGCAACCGTCGTTCCTCCATATCCCACATATCTTCGAGTGCCGAGAAGTCTGGCGATCTAGCGGTCCAGGGCAAAAGGCTGACATCCTGTGAAGCCAAGAAGGCACGTGTTCGTGTAGCAACATGTGGTCGTGCATTGTCTTGTTGAAAAATCACGCCTGGGGTGTCGTGCAACAGGGTACGGCTGTGGGGGTCACAGGATATCATTCTCATATGTCGCACTGGTCACAGTGCCCCGGACTCGCACCACCTGTGAGTTTGTGGTTGTACCCAATAGCACTCACACCGTAAGGCCTTCAGTTGGCGCTGTATTTCTTCTGCGAATGCAGTCACTCTGATGCCACTCCTCCTGTCTGCGGCGAACCAAAATGCGGCCATCATTTGCAAACAAACGGAAGTCTTCTAGTCTCCATGGCTCCAGTTCATTAACATTATGAATGGGAATGCTATCCACTTCGCTTTCGAGATGGCCCCAGACACAGAAATCCTGAGAAACACTCTGATGTCATCCCTGACCTCAGGGACGTCTTGCATACACCATTGCCATGTAGTACATTTGTCAAAGGTAGGCAGAGAAGTGGACGGTGTGCACGTAACCCAAGCGGTAATGAACGGCGACGGACTGTCACCCCTTATAGTGTACGACGTGTTACACTATTCCACTGTTGCACCAGAACCGAGGAGGTCGCAGTCTGTCCTGCAATGCCGTTCGGCTGAGGTGTCGATCTTCTCGGGGGGATGGTCTGGGTGGTGCGACCTGAACCATCTCGTCGTGTTCTGCAGCCTTCCGTAAATTATTCGGCACACGCCTGTTTCACTGCCGAGACGCTTTGTCCCACACTAGCAGCAATTTCCCGGAATGATGCATCACATTCTCTCATGCCAATAATGTGCCCTATTGCAAACTCACTGATTTGTCGGTACGAATCGCGCATACGTCTGCGAGGTATCCTGAACTTCTGCTCATGCCACACTGATATACTGATCCATAACCTTGGGTTTATAGCGACAACGAGAGCGAGAGGCACATTTTACCGGCAGGTGGTTTTGCACCCCTATATCGACGTTGACCTTGAATCCGCGTGTCGACATGCTTCAGATGATAATCATTTCTGGAGAACATACTAATGTACATGTCCTGTGAATATGAACGTCCTATGTCAGTTTTTTTCTGAACATGAGTGTATGTCGTAAATGGCCACGTTGGCATAACCTCCTCTGCGGGAACGGTTTTGATTTTATCATGGTTTACCTTCACGCATGCCAGCTTTCGCTATTAATTATGACACAGCCAGTAAAACAGGTGTACAGCTTTCTGGTCGATGACTATTTAGTACTCTACCCTCGTCTGGAACGAGCGAAGAGGGAAGCTGGGCAGCGAGGCGCTGCTCTAGCTCGGCGTGTGGCTGCGGCTGGTGATGTACACGGTCTGGACGCCCGAGCGCAGTAAGCAGTTCATTAATCCTGCGACGGTATGTCTGTGCCGCCGGCAGCGGCAGGCAGAGCCAGCAGCAGCCGCAGCCGGTGGAGGACGGTGCAGCGCCGCGCTGTTCTGCACTGTGCCAACGTCCTCACCCTGCGCCGCTTGCTCTCGTAATTAACCGGGGCCCAGCTGCACCCTGCCGGCGCCCCGCTGCAGAACGCAGCAGCGCAACACCCAACGGCTGCCAGAGGCGATCGAGTGCGGGCGCGTCGGCTCCCAAGTGACTACCGAATGAGTCCTGCTGGTTTGCTGGCTTTTTGGTGATCAACGGTAACACACCCTCGCTAACCTTCTACTTTCTTACGCCGTATTATTTACTCTTTCCGAAGACTCATTTTATGCAGGCCTCCGCCCTACTCCGTCCTGTGCTCGCCTCTTTATTTCTGCACAGTTACAACCTACATACATTTCAAGCTGCTTACTGAATTCACACCTTCGTCTCCCTATACAATCTTCATCCCTCCCCCCCCCCCCTCCACGACAAACAAACAAACGCCCCCCTCCCCTACACACACACACTTCCATTACCAAATTCAAATTACTTGATGTGTTCTATTATACAGTCCCTCCTTTTAGTGAATTGTGCTATAAAATGTAGATGTATGTGGTGTTTGTGGTTGCTTTATGATGATGTAGTATTGGAGGCAACGTAATGCAGTCGTACAGTGGCGAGGTGCTTTGCGGCAAGGCAGGACCCAGGGTCGCACGGAATAAACAACGGCGCGGTTGTCCACGCCAGCACCAGCGGCAGGCCGCAAATAATAACTTGACTACATGACGCAGAAGAAACTCAGACTTCAGCCGCAATCGGACATTGAAATAAAACCAATGGTGACTAGTGAAAACTTATACCGGACGGAGACTCTAATCCAGATTTCTCGTTTTGAGAGAGCAGTCGCCTTAACCTATTCTTTTCTCCATCTTCTTCTTCTTCTTTTTCTACAATGGAATGGACCGGCGGTGGTTCGTGGGGAATGGGCGGGGGGTGGCGTGGGCACGAGTCAAATCCCCGAGCCCCGCCCACAGCGTCCCTCTCGCCGCCACCGAGACGCTGTGGCACAGGAAAGTGGTAGCTATGGAAAGCATTCTATTAATTTTATTAGTTTCAGTTTGTTTTATTATTTCTTATGTTTTTAATATTAGTTCGAAATTACGGGGGCATACGTCACCTATTTAGAAACAGAAAACAGAAGAGTGGAGAAAACGCGCATTTGTGACGCACTGCCGGCCGGGGTGGCCGAGAGGTTCTAGGCGCTACAGTCTGGAACCGCGTGACCGCTACGGTCGCAGGTTCGAATCCTGCCTCGGGCATGGATGTGTGTGATGTCCTTAGGTTTAGGTAGTTCTAAGTTCTAGGGGACTGATGATCTTAGAAGTTAAGTCCCATAACGCTCAGAGCCGTTTGAACCATTTTCTTGTGACGCACTGTTTCATCTGTGGAGGCCGCGGGTAGAATCGATTATAGGCGGCTAAAACTCAGATACCGCCAGGAAAGGGCTATGTGCCGTCACATTCCGGTACTTCCCAACTAAGTGGGGACGTAACAAAGACCACTCGAAGATAGCTGACAAGTAACAGTCGGTAAACTGGTGTGTGTTTGAGCGCTGTATGGGCTACTTTTAAACAGTGCCAGAACTCGGGGAGGTATTTTGCTCCCTCACGGGAAAGATAACTGACCGCCCACCACTTAACCCACGTAATAGCATGATATTTAGCGGCGGCAAAATGTGTGTCTTCGAGTATAGAAATATGCGCCGTTCGGTCGCATCAGGTGGCACTCGGGTGTGCCAACCAGTCATTTGCTGCGCGAATGGCCAGACGTCGTGCAAATTGGAGCAGATCAGGCGATGGTCATCACAGTCGAGTTGCTGGCAAAGGAAACAAAGAGGGGAATCTGAGTAACCGATGATGTGTAGACGCACTGTCGTGGCACATTTCCTGTTGACTATATGGTACTACACAGCCCGGACGTCGGTAGTGAGGGAAGGCTGCTGGATGGTACTCTAACTATTTGCCACCACACCGAGGGATATTTTGTCTTCATTACGGAAAGAAATTGGAAATTTGTGGTCTTATGGGACCAAACTAATGAGTCATAAGTCCCTAAGATTACACACTACTTAATCTAGTTAAACTAACTTACGCTAAGGACAACAAACACACCCATGCGCGAGGGAGGAGTCGTATGGGGGGGGGGGGGGGGGGAGCCACGCGGACTCGTAGCGGATGACGTGCAGGCAACGGAAGTTCGTTGCGGCTGTGCGTCTGACGAATGTAAAGGCAACGCTCAAGTACCGGAAGTCCGCACTAACTGCAGGGGTACCATCCCACCTTTCTGGAGGCCTCATTCTTTGTAAATAGGAAAAGATTTGGCTAACCATTTCTGCTATCCTAACGCCAATTCTCAGCTTGTCTGAAAGGGCAGGTGCCATAAATATAAATAACTTGAAGGATAACGCAGTTAATTTGCCTGGAAAATGGTTCCGAAAAAAAAAGATGCACATAGGGCTTATTGTCAGTGCAGTTTTAGCTTGAGAGATGGGTAGTTCAGTTTTGGCTAGAGTCGGTCGTTCGGAAGTAGGAGTGGGCAGTCGAGATTTGGCTGCAGGAACTCTGGTGCAACGCATTCTAACAGCGTACGCTAGTATTAAGGGTTTTCCCGTGAGAGAGATTATTTACGTGGATGTGTATCGAAAGTTTCGGTGTCGAGATCTGAGTCTACCAAAGGTTAGTTTGAGGGTAGTTTAATTTGATTTAATTCGATTATACCGAATGCATTGTAACCTTTCCTGTACTGGGCATGGTTAACTTGATTTGTTTGTTGATATTTTGTTGGCATCAGGAATTCGACTGTTCCGAAATAATAGAAGTATTGAGTCTATCTACCTCACTCGAAGTTATTTGAGTCGAAGGTTCAGGATATATTGTGTTATTGTTGTGCATTTTGTGTGTAATGGTTGAGATTGTAGCTCCACTGCATGGTTAGGTGATTGACAGACATGATGTACACGTGGACAGAGCGTTACGTGGTAAACAACAGTTGGTAAGTGATTTAATTTTGTGACTCGTATTTCATGGTTTAATTTTACCCTCATTGAAATTGAACAAGTAACTACGGGACAGTTTGAATGACCAAATACAGCTCGCCAATCCACTTCAAACACTAATTTACGAGTGAGTTAGACTAACGTCTTTAGTTTGTGCGAGATGTTGATCGAACGACTGAAACGACTCTGTAGCCTCACCTGTTAAAAGGCGTAGTTTAATGGCGGTTGTACTTAGGAGATGGTCTTTATTTATTTCACTAATTATCAGTCAGCTCATTAGGGAGCTGCGAAACCTCGTAACACACCAATGTACATCTGTACTGTGAAAGAGAAGAAAATTGTTGTTTAAAGGAGAAAGATTACTTCCCGACTTAATAAATTTAAACTCACCTACTGTCCATTGATGCAGAGAAAGGAAGAAAGGATTTTAAGAAAGAACATATCACAAAAAGAAATCACAGAGGTTGGAAGCTTTAAATATTTTGGAATAAACAAAGATATTAAGGAGTGATATCTACGAAAAGAAATAATTTACAAATAAGTAATATTAAATAATTTTGAAAAAAGAAAGATCAGCGATAGTTTAAGTACTATGAAAAGGAAATAAGATTTCTAACGGTTAATTTTGTAATGGGTTTTGGCTGGGTTTAAAGTTGTTGTGGTGATGTGTACGTGTTACTGTAAAACGTATGAAAATGCAGCAACAAGAATAACAGTATTGTTTGAAAGAAATAATCTCTAATAATTCTTATTTATGCGCTGCTGAGTCCGACTATAATGAATTATTTTGTCATTAAAAAGGTGGGAATTTAAGGAGATGGGACCTGGATAAACTGAAAGAACCAGAGGTTGTACAGAGTTTTAGGGAGAGCATAAGGGAACAATTGACAGGAATGGGGGAAAGAAATACAGTAGAAGAAGAATGGGTAGCTTTGAGGGATGAAGTAGTGAAGGCAGCAGAGGATCAAGTAGGTAAAAAGACCAGGGCTCTTAGAAATCCTTGGGTAACAGAAGAAATATTGAATTTAATTGATGAAAGGAGAAAATATAAAAATGCAGTTAATGAAGCAGGCAAAAAGGAATACAAACGTCTCAAAAATGAGATCAACAGGAAGTGCAAAATGGCTAAGCAGGCTTGGCTAGAGGACAAATGTAAGGATGTAGAGGCTTATCTCACTGGGGGTAAGATAGATACTGCCTACAGGAAAATTAAAGAGACCTTTGGAGATAAGAGAACCACTTGTATGAACATCAAGAGCTCAGATGGAAACCCAGTTCTAAGCAAAGAAGGGAAAGCAGAAAGGTGGAAGGAGTATATAGAGGGACTATACAAGGGCGATGTACTTGAGGACAATATTATGGAAATGGAAGAGGATGTAGATGAAGATGAAATGGGAGATACGATACTGCGATGTTATTCAATCTGTATATTGAGCAAGCAGTAAAGGAAACAAAAGAAAAATTCGGAGTAGGTGTTAAAATCCATGGAGAAGAAATAAAAACCTTGAGGTTTGCCGATGACATTGTAATTCTGTCAGAGACAGCAAAGGACCTGGAAGAGCAGTTGAACGGAATGGACAGTGTCTTGAAAGGAGGATATAAGATGAACATCAACGAAAGCAAAACGAGGATAATGGAATGTAGTCGAATTAAGTCGGGTGATGCTGAGGGAATTAGATTAGGAAATGAGACACTTAAAGTAGTAAAGGAGTTTTGCTATTTGGGGAGCAAAATAACTGATGGTGGTCGAAGTAGAGAGGATATAAAATGTAGACTGGCAATGGCAAGGAAAGCGTTTCTGAAGAAGAGAAATTTGTTAACATCGAGTATAGATTTAAGTGTCAGGAAGTCATTTCTGAAAGTATTTGTATGGAGTGTAGCCATGTATGGAAGTGAAACATGGACGGTAAATAGTTTGGACAAGAAAAGAATAGAAGCTTTCGAAATGTGGTGCTACAGAAGAATGCTGAAGATTAGATGGGTAGATCACATAACTAATGAGGAAGTATTGAATAGGATTGGGGAGAAGAGAAGTTTGTGGCACAACTTGACCAGAAGAAGGGATCGGTTGGTAGGACATGTTCTGAGGCATCAAGGGATCACCAATTTAGTATTGGAGGGCAGCGTGGAGGGTAAAAATCGTAGGGGGAGACCAAGAGATGAATACACTAAGCAGATTCAGAAGGATGTAGGTTGCAGTAGGTACTGGGAGATGAAGAAGCTTGCACAGGATAGAGTAGCATGGAGAGCTGCATCAAACCAGTCTCAGGACTGAAGACCACAACAACAACATATTACCATTACAAATAAATATTGAAATGCTGTTTCAATAATTCAGTACGTGACATTAAAATGTATGCACCAAATAATTAATACATCACACCACAACCTCTACTCATAACAACACTGCATTTTTTTAAATTTAAAGTCACTGATAAACTATTCTGAGAAAAATTAATCTTTGACAGAATTACAATCTCATTCTGTCATCAACTTTATCCTTTAGGTACATTACCGCTTGTTCAATATAAATTTTAAATTAAATATGTGTTAAGCTGCAACCTTGTGTATTTCCCGTCCCAATACAACCGCTTTCATTTCATGCCCTGCGAAACATAAAATTGCGGTCTGGTTTCTGTGTAAGCTGTAATTAAATTTTCGTTCCCTGTGTTTTGCTCCTGCTGCGTTCAGAAATTACATGAACATATTCTTGTCAATAGTGTGCATCTTGCGAAACTTTCTGTAAATTAACAAATGCTCTACAAATTTGTCTTTTTTAAACCGTCTTCTACGCTAGGCAGTACTGTGCTACACTTCTTCGGAACTAAACTGGTCTTTCCCAGAATCAGATTCTATTAGTCTTCCCATTGTTCTGTAAATAATTCATGTTTTCTGTAATATTCATACCAATCAGCACCTACTTGAGGATACATGCTTACATGCAGCGCGCAACAGACTACACACAAGAAAAGCGAGCTGTCTGATAACAGAGGCGCCCTGGCTGCAATGATGTGTCCGCCTCCCTACCGTAGTGGTAACGTCTCCGCTTACCACGCAATCGGCCCGAGTTCGAATCCCGGCAGGGTACTGGGTGTTGTGTGTCCTTCATCATCATTGACACCCAAGTCACCGAAGTGGCGTCAACTAAAGAAGACTTGCAATACGGCGGCCGAAGTCCCCCGCATGGGGTCTCCCGGCAAACATTGCCAGAGATCATTTCCATTTGCAATGCTGTGCGCTGTTGTGAGAACTTAAGACAAATTATGTGGTGTATAACCGTGTGACAGTTGTTTTAATTTTGACATGCCGATGCTTCAGTCTTCTGGTCTGTTACGTATCTGCCACTTCATGAGGAAGAGCACTTTTACTGCTATTTTAATATTACCGAAACCCGTTGTCGAGAATAAAGGTTTATTATTAGCGCTGTGGGAAAGTAAGTTTATCTTCTCTAGTGCATTATCACACATCGCCCATTGCGGCTGAAAACTAAAAAATTACATTACTTACGCTTTTAACATAACAGTAGCAATTTTTTGTTGAACATATTTAGTATGTTGCTGGTACAACGAATACTGACTGGTTACAATTAAAATGCAACTACTCACAGAAGTCCAGTGTGAACTGTAATTATCGTATGGCAGCGAAAGTTGATAGATATGCTAATGCGTTAGTGATGAAATGATTTAAGTTGGAAAACAGGTTCCAGATTTGGCCGTCAGGTACAAATTTGGCGCTGTGAAAGCAAGAAAGACGTATAAAATGTTACGTCACGTAATATATTATGAGCGAGATGTGGGTAGAAAAGATCAATCAAGTGAGAAAGGCATGACAGTTTGTTCAGTTTGAGCACTGGAGAGATCGGCGAGGTGCTGCATCTGTAAAAAGATGTGATCAATAGCGACAGATTTGCATCTCGTGGCCGAAATTGGAAGTAACTTTTTTCGGGTGTAAGTAACGCCTTAGCATATCTTCAAAATTTCGCTGCCATACGAAAATTACAGTCCTTACTGGACGTATGTGAGTAGCTGCAATTTAATTACAACCACCCACTATGTCACACAGTAATTCTGTGCCCACACAGGACACAACTGAAGCGGAAATAAAACTGGGATTCGAACTTTATGGGCAGAAACGAGATCAAACAACGCTTCAAGTTACCGAGACGGCGTACTGCTTCGTATGGTTCAAATGGCTCTGAGCACTATGGGACTTAATATCTGAGGTCATCAGTCCCATAGACTTACAACTACTCAAACCTAACTAACCTAAGGACATCACACACATCCATGCCAGAGGCAGGATTCGAACCTGCGACCACAGCAGCAGCGAGGTTCTGGACTGAAGCGCCTTGAACCACTCGGCTACAGCGGCCAGCACTGCTTCGTATCTTGCCTGTAGTCCACCAAGTCTCCAAGAGCGCCGCAGAGCGCGCAGAAGTAAGCTTTAGCAGGTCTACAGAAAGCGAGAAGCGAAAAACGAAAACTCGACAGTAAGTCAACACACTTCGGCAACTGTTTCGCTTATAACGGTGTTGCGTGCAACATAGTGCTCCAAACCATTAGGATCAAAACGATGTAGTCATCAGCTCATGTATAGTTGTTAACAAGATCCAAGGGCCTGCCGCTGGAGGGCTCCGAATTCTAGAGCTTCGAATTCGATGAGTTCCTCCACACATGGAGAGCTCTCAACTTCGGCATGACAATACCAGACCATAGACAAGTGCTGCGACATCTACAACAAACCGACACTTTTGGTTCACTGTCATCGATTATCCTGCAAGCCGTCACTCGCTTTGACCTGAATGTATTTCGCAGTGAAGCTACTGATGTTTCACCAAATCAACCAAAATCAGTGAATAGTAGTGGGAGTATGAACGAGAATACTGGCGTATAAAAGTTTACAAAATAGTGACAGCTTTTATTAAACCTGTAGTAATTTCAGCTACCTGACAAATCTTGCACAAAAATGACAAACACAAATCAGACAAGGAATGGTGTTTGACAGGCAAAGCGTACATTGGGGTGGAAGCTAGTGAATCCCTTGTACAACACAATCTGGCTTTGCTTACATGAATTCACTGTGAGACCGAACTCTATTCAAATGGAATTAACTATGAACAACTGTGCACAGACTATGGTTCACCTGAGGACAGGGAGCTAAGAATGTCATTTAACAACCCTCGCCGGTGCAGCAATACTTTACTCTTTCACCTCGATTCAGACGGCAGCGGAAGACGTCGCACAGTGTGTCCGAGGAGAGGCCGCTGCACAGCGGTAATGTTCTGACGCACCCACGAAAACATGCGAACTACACGTTCTGGCGTTCTGATTATCAGAACGTTGGGAATTTTGCTATCAAAGCCCTGAAATCCCGGTAGATTTCAGTGTGAGGTGCACCCTTTCGCCGGTCTGGCCAAACCAATTTGACTCACAGGCACAATGGTTTTGCTGGAGTTGTCAAACGTCAGGCGGCCGATTCAGAAGAATAAGTTCACACTCATGACACTCGATATGTCCGAGCTGATATGCAGCTCCACTGGCTCTTAGTCCACCACAAGATACAGACCACAAGTCTCACCGACTTGGGAAAGACATGAAGTTCTCCGCTACGGAAGGACCAGAAGACGAAGCCCACAAAGAATCAACCACTTTCCACCAAGTCTCGGTATGGAAGTCAAATTGGCGAAACAAAACTGCCTCCACAATGCACAAACCAATGCAACTATCCGCTACTCATTGAATCTTCCCTCTTGAGTGTTCTATTGGCCTGGTAGCCAACCCAGACACGACACTAGGGTTCCCATGCTGGAAGACCTGGAAGAGCTTTTCTTATCGTGAGAGGAGCCAAACAGTGACTCCAGATCCATCTCGTCTGAGAAAAGAACATTTTTAGACCAGGGAGACGTCGTTCTCACGGTAAGCATGGCCATGTTTTGACGAAAAACATCTACCTAGATGCGGCCACGGTCCGTCATTTATGGAGTGATCTGATCTTTCTGGGCCGACCATTTCCAATTTCTGAAAGAAAACTCTTAAGCTTCTCAGAAAATCATGCCTGTGAAATATATGGTTTTGCCTTTCACTAAAAAACCTGGCGCCTGGACTCCAGGGAAGGGGAGGGTGTGAGGGGCTTTACAGCCTTAACCAGATTAGACACATACGCTAGCCACTATGTCCATATGGCTCCAGCTTCTAACATGAGAAAGCATGGAAATTTTATGGCTTTCCCCCATTTGCACAAAATCTCAGTTTACAGCTGTCTCTCTTAAATGGCTTCCTCAAACCACTTTCAGCCATCCGGCCATCTTCTGTAATCGACTGACGCCTGCCTGACGTAAAATGTTATGTGGATTGGCGCCCTTCTGTCTGACCCTAAATGGAAGGAGGAGAGGGTTTCGGCCATAAGTCCCTCTGTAGGTAAGAACTACTGAAAACTGTTTCCCCAGAATCACTCACACGGCCAGGTCGCTGAGCTCAGCATTTATGGGGCCCAGTTCATCCCATTCTCTGTTTTCAGTTAGGTACAAGTTCTCTGCAGGCCATACATGCAGAACGTTTGCTCACAGTTTTCTCACGCAGAAAATGTAATTAACCACATATAGCAAATGTATTACCAGGGAATGATGAGATCATGTCTTAAAATATCAATGTTAATCTGACTGATGCTGTTGTCAAAGTAAGAGAGTGGTGTCTGACCTCTCAATACTCCATACAGTCCCGACTAGGTCGCATCAGATTTTCATCTGTTTCCAAAACTTAAATAAAACCTTAGAGGACTTCGGTTCGAAAGTGATGAAGCTGTGCAAGCTAAGGTGTTGTGGTTCTGTCAACAAAGTCAAACATCCTACAGTGACAGAATCAACAAACTCTCTTGTTGGGAGAAATGTGTTCGTTGCCAGGGTGGCAGTGAAGAATAAAGATATAGAGTGTTAATAACGTTTCTTTTATTTTTAAAGTTTTAAGAGTTTTCACATAAAAAATTCGGTGTTTGCATTGCTGTTCAGCATACCTTCGTCATCGGATATACAAGATTTATGAAGGGGAACGAAATGAAGTGATTCAAAACTATTGCAAAACAAAAAAAAGCGACGAGTTCCACTGTATTATTTCACGTGAACCAGTGTTTGGCAACAGGCTGTCGACAAAATTAGTTCTGATTTATTTTCACTTAATCTTTACTCAGTATTGCACTGCCATGCTGTAGAAAGCGGAAAATTAGATACTGATGGGCAAATCTGTAAGTGTGTGTAGTTCGTAATATAAAACGTGCCAAACAGTACAGACACGTCACGAACAAGGCTAACGCAATTTCTTCAGAAACGTCACTACTAGCGATAAAAATTACAAATATAGTAAGCATGAACTCATTAAAGATAAAGTAACGTATGTGGAGGGGTATGTTTCTTAGTGTAAAGGGAAATAGTTGTTCACATTATTCGTATCTGAATTGGTGCATTGCCTACCAGTATTTATGTTGATGCCCAGTGTCAGAGACAAATGTGACAATATTTTTCTGTCAACAATAAAAAATGGCTCTGAGCACTATGGGACTTAACTTCTGACGTCATCAGTCCCCTAGAACTCAGAACTACTTAAACCTAACTAACCTAAGGACATGACGCACACCCATGCCGGAGGCAGGATTCTAACCTGCGACCGTAGCGGTCGCTCGGTTCCAGATTGTAGCGCCTAGAATAGCTCGGCCACCCCGGCCGGCTGTCAACAATACTTTAAATTTCTAGTTCTCGGGAATATATAATACGCTTTACGGTCTTAATGATCTCTTTTGAGAACAGAGAGACATGTATGATCTGCCGGATGTTGGAAGTAGCGAGTAATGAGGCAAATGCTTATCAGTCCCCTCGAGGATAAACACTGTGTGTGTACCATACCCACGAATAATCACGAAGTGTTTCCGAAGCAGTAAATTTTCTATTATTATTTGCAGCACCGAAATGACAGGAGAGAAAGTAAAACTTATAGCATGTATGAAGGAGCGATTACATGGGCGTCTTGTACTGAGATATGATAAATTTCTGTTTCAGACACTGTTACAGTCAATGACGTAAGTTAATAACCATAACAAGGTAAATATTCCTTAATCACGTACATACCAGTCGACACTTTTTTGCCTAGATATCATACAGCAGGCGATGCCGTGTACAGAATCCTGCAGGCAAGCGTCAGCTGTGTGCTCCAGGTCCAGAGTTCCCTATCAAATTAGTAAGGGTTTTACTTTTCGGTAATGAAAATTTCAACTATTGCTAAGCCTTCAAAGATCATAGGATGTGAGACACTTGACTGCAAAATAAACAGCTGCCTACAGTATCAATCACCCTGTTCCATTCTCAGCGCTGGGGTACCGCTGAGGTGGTTTTTCTTATAGCATAATAGAGTTGGAATTTTTGTCTGGGGCAGGCAAAGAGATGGTGGTGTTTTACCTCTACAAGTACAAGAACTCTGACCGTGAGCTTCGGCAGAAATTTTTCAAAGAGCGGAATTAGGTTCCAAAATTACCGTTGCTTGTATAACTCATTCAGTGAGTTTGACAACATGTCGCGTCGTAAGAGCTTAATCTGACAGTAAGAAAACAAAACTTATTGAATCTCATACGATTAGCAGATAACCACTCAGTATGTTTCTGAAGATAACATTTTTCAAACCTAGATGGTAAGCGTATCTCATCAGTGCCTGTGAAGTATCTTTTTAAATATTAATAAACCCAAAGAACTATGAAATAAAGCTTGAAAATATTTGCAAAATACGGTTTTATTCACATGTCACTAATAAATTTCGGATTGATACTGAAAATGAAAATCTGAAATGGAAGAAAATGAGATCAATTGGAAGAATCCTACTGGATAACATCTAAAAAGGCCAGCATAAATCTGTTCCTGTTCGATACACCTATAAGTACGTAAAAACAGAAAATAGACTTAACGAACATTCAACTTTGATACTACACTCCTGGAAATGGAAAATAGAACACATTGACACCGGTGTGTCAGACCCACCATACTTACTCCGGACACTGCGAGAGGGCTGTACAAGCAATGATCACACGCACGGCACAGCGGACACACCAGGAACCGCGGTGTTGGCCGTCGAATGGCGCTAGCTGCGCAGCATTTGTGCACCGCCGCCGTCAGTGTCAGCCAGTTTGCCGTGGCATACGGAGCTCCATCGCAGTCTTTAACACTGGTAGCATAACGCGACAGCGTGGACGTGAACCGTATGTGCAGTTGACGGACTTTGAGCGAGGGCGTATAGTGTGCATGCGGGAGGCCGGGTGGACATACCGCCGAATTGCTCAACACGTGGGGCGTGAGGTCTCCACAGTACATCGATGTTGTCGCCAGTGGTCGGCGGAAGGTGCACGTGCCCGTCGACCTGGGACCGGACCGCAGCAACGCACGGATGCACGCCAAGACCGTAGGATCCTACGCAGTGCCGTAGGGGACCGCACCGCCACTTCCCAGCAAATTTGGGACACAGTTGCTCCTGGGGTATCGGCGAGGACCATTCGCAACCGTCTCCATGAAGCTGGGCTACGGTCCCGCACACCGTTAGGCCGTCTTCCGCTCACGCCCCAACATCGTGCAGCCCGCCTCCAGTGGTGTCGCGACAGGCGTGAATGGAGGGACGAATGGAGACGTGTCGTCTTCAGCGATGAGAGTCGCTTCTGCCTTGGTGCCAATGATGGTCGTATGCGTGTTTGGCGCCGTGCAGGTGAGCGCCACAATCAGGACTGCATACGACCGAGGCACACAGGGCCAACACCCGGCATCATGGTGTGGGGAGCGATCTCCTACACTGGCCGTACACCACTGGTGATCGTCGAGGGGACACTGAATAGTGCACGGTACATCCAAACCGTCATCGAACCCATCGTTCTACCATTCCTAGACCGGCAAGGGAACTTGCTGTTCCAACAGGACAATGCACGTCCGCATGTATCCCGTGCCACCCAACGTGCTCTAGAAGGTGTAAGTCAACTACCCTGACCAGCAAGATCTCCGGATCTGTCCCCCATTGAGCATGTTTGGGACTGGATGAAGCGTCGTCTCACGCGGTCTGCACGTCCAGCACGAACGCTGGTCCAACTGAGGCGCCAGGTGGAAATGGCATGGCAAGCCGTTCCACAGGACTACATCCAGCATCTCTACGATCGTCTCCATGGGAGAATAGCAGCCTGCATTGCTGCGAAAGGTGGATATACACTGTAGTAGTGCCGACATTGTGCATGCTCTGTTGCCTGTGTCTATGTGCCTGTGGTGCTGTCAGTGTGATCATGTGATGTATCTGACCCCAGGAATGTGTCAATAAAGTTTCCCCTTCCTGGGACAATGAATTCACGGTGTTCTTATTTCGATTTCCAGGAGTGTATTTATTTGCTTAAAAAACTTCACATCTGACAATGATAATGGATTTACTTAGTTACTCTCGTAACTTCTATTTTTTTAAATATTGACTGTCATAATAATAGTATAACAAAGAGTATTTTTAAACCTAAGGCTTTTATGTCCTTTTGGTGAAATCTAATCCTATACCAGCATTCGACGTGGTGAATGTGAGAAATTTTGCAGGAAAACCCTCAAAGTGATTGGTGGAACCGACCGTTAGTAGCCTACGAGAGAAAAAATACAGACGTCGTATTCTCAGTTTAATATGTTGTGACGCAGTCCTGTCAAATGGACTGCACAGCTGATAAGGTTGCGATGTCTTGAAAAGATTGTGGACTACATTAAGGCCATTTTCTCTAAATGTCTAGTTCTCCTATGGCTGAATAACAGCGCCGAAATGGCCACTGCGCTAAGGAAACGCTATAATTTATCCTGAACAACACGACAACTAAACAAACCCAAGTTACGTAGTGGTTGCTCGAGCCACAGAGTTCCGATTGCCCTTGGTAATGGTAACTCTGGGGATTACTAGCATCAAAATCATTTCTAAAAAAGGGTGAAAATTCTAAAATAAATAAGAGATCTGTGGCACAGACTGCAAGAGGAGGTAGAGTGAGAAACACAAATATCTTGAATTTACAAAGGTGAAGCGTAAATAACCCAAATGCAGCGCAACAAATACTCCAGAATGGTAGAAACTGCCAAGTGCTTATGTGAAACTAAGTCGTAGTCAACCGCAGCTAGGATGGAGGGAAAAGCAGTGGTTTGGAGAATATGTAAAGCAACACCAATAACCACGAAAAATGCTTTATAAATAAAAGCGGAACGGGTCTGATATAATTCTCTTTAATTAAATTGTAGTAAGCTCAAGAGGGAAAACCAGTAACAAGTGAATTTCACAGCTGCTGCGGAAGATGACCATGCAAACAAACTTAGTAGGTCCGATACTCTGCAAAGCTAAACATTTTACTCACTAAACATAAGTTGTTCTCGATGTTTTCTATTCACTTCAGTCTTCCATTTTACATTCTTTTTAAGATGAGAACAGATGTAACAATAGAACTCATTTACTGGACGTTGTTTTACACAAATATTAATCAGAAGTATACCGTATTTTTTGCCTGGTTGAATGTTTTCCTTGTTGTAATAACGATATGTTACAAACCCTTGTCTGTAATATGTAAATTTTGAAAGCAGGTATTTTCATATATAATCAAAAAGGTTTATTACTTTACTTTTCAGGTAGGTGACCAACTGCGTTGCAACCATAACGTGTCGCCACCACGGTAAGACGAAGTTGTACAGTCTCTTGGTAGATATTTAGATCATTATCGTATTTACAATACCTCAGCATATAAAGACATACTACTTACATCATGGATTACCAACATGAAAGTGATTGACTTTTCGGATCAGTAGTATCAGGGGTTGTGAACACTATACCTCAGCATATAAAGACATACTACTTACATCATGGATTACCAACATGAAAGTGATTGACTTTTCGGATCAGTAGTATCAGGGGTTGTGAACACTAAAATGACTTCATTATAAAAAACTGAAGTTTGATTGACTTATGACGCACTGATATGATATTAACGCAATAGAATAGGATCAACATGTTCAAGATTAACACTGAAGCTCTAGATATGGAACCAAACGACGAACTGACAGCATGTCGAGCTGAGTTTGGGATTTGTAGACAGATTCTTTCAGAGTCCAATTTCTTGTGGCACAGTGATCTCCGATGAACGAACCCGCGGTTTGGAATAGACGTGATGACGCATCGTACGTAACGAAATTACAGTTCTTTACCGTAAAAGAGGCTTCACAATATGCTCTGAGGTGAACCCCACCTTTGTAAGATCTCTACCTAACAAGGAACTTTCAATGTGATTAGGATCATTTTGGAGTATTTCTGCATCGGATCAGTGTTATCTAGGTGTCGGGTAATGCAGCTCGTTGTATTGACTCCTAGATTACCGGTTTTGAATCATATTTGTTCCTCTAAATCAGCATCAGCATTGTGTGTGTATGCAGTAAGTAAATCGGCCACTCAACGAGATCGGTATTACCGGTAATAGCATTTGGGAACATAGTGTAAAATCTTTGCCTTTGTAATCTTGCTCACATCGTGAGTTTTAAACGTAGTGCGCATGTGGATCTTCTGTGAGGCTAGCGTTGTAAACAACGCGTTTCTCGTTGTATATTCATAGGATGCTGTTCGCTTAATTCAGGGAGCAGAATGGAATCTCGGGCTTTCCGCCCTTAATTAAGGAATTTCATGTATATAAGAGCGGGTGGCGCAGATGTTGTGGAGTCACGTTTTCAGTAAGTATAACACTCAAATCCCATTTGAGAATTCTGATTTAAGTTGCCCTTCGCTTTACTAGGTGTTTTGAGGTTGATGCCAAATTTGCTCCTGCTACAATACTGCAGTTTCTTCTTTGTCAGTAGGACATTATAGGTTATATCCACTAGTCAGTGAAATTTATGAAGCAGCTCACATGAAGGAAAGGAAGGACCTACAAATAACTGCACATCGGCACAAAACTTTATGGGGATAAATGACAAGTTGTTACGGAAACATATACCTTAATTTTAACACTATTTTTCCCTTCAACCACATTAGAAAGACATGCAAATATCTGAGGCAGTACTATTACAAACAAATTAGCCATATTTTATTGGGTTATTTGAAATGCACGTTTTCTCGAAGTCAGATTAGACGCCTTCCAATATTTCATTATCAGTTAAGAGTCACTATCCATCCTGTTTGACATCTACGTTATAATCGGCAATAGTGTTACGCTTTTACATTTTATATTTAGCGGAAAAGTACGGAGGTACACACAGTTTCGCTGTTTCTTGTGGATAACAAAACATTTTCGTGGTAGTGCTAAGAACACTACGCAAAGTTTACTAGACATCACGTTTGCCCCCTAAAGGCACCTTTCATTTTTACAAATGATAGCTTCCTAGAATATCAATAAGAAGCTGACTTAAAGCCCTAAACTGTGATGCTGAAGAAAATGATGATGAGATTGCCTGAATAAGGAAGATTTAAATGTTGTTGGTATTGCTAGTGCAAAAAGCAGCCTTCGCGCATCTTATATGCTTGTGAAGTTATTCATGTATGTATGGTTATGTGCCATTAATTTTTTTTAGGAAAAAGCAAACGAGAAAGAAATGATCTCATTTAAAACCGTGCTTGATAGGGTTACAAGAACTAATGGCTGTTCCAGTCATTCAGTAAGGAGACCGAAGCATAGCTACACGTGCATTCGAAGTCTTCACTATATCGGAAAAAACGTGGAAAAAGCTGAAGAAAATAATGTTTTTAAATAACACTGCTGAATATGTTGTCACGGGACGTACACACAAGTTTTACGTATACATTTCCTTTATTTTACACTGTCAGCATATAAGTAGGAGATGTTGTACGCTACGTTTTATCACTCTTTTGTTTCATGAATGTCATTCTGGCAGCGCGTAGTCGGGTCTTGTTTTGCTTTGATTAATCCTTTGTTGATGCGATAATTTCGTTTTTGGTACTCTTTTCAGAAACTACAGCCTTTGATCGTCTACATTTAGAGAATTACTGGTTGTACTTACATAAACCTTTAGTACGATAGTTTTCAGACTAGCTGTAGCTTACAACCTATGCGAGATATGCGTTTGTGCACAGGCTTCAGCTGTCGAACTGCGTCTCTCTTACTGCACGGCGGTCGCTCTCGACGGAGCGCCTCCACTCTCGTGGTGGGACGTATTTTTTACGTTTGTCAAGTACTACTCATTTAAAAATTTGTTTTTAGCAATAGAATAATATGACTCGTTAAGCTACTTTAAATTCTGTCAATTGACAATGAGTCGGTTTGTATGGGACTACAACTGAGTATACATACACCAAAAAAAAGTTTTGCATCATCTCGGTTACGAGAGTTCCGAAACCTGTACAGAAAATTGGAATAGAAATCCACATAAACATCATTTCCGCCCTTTCATTGCTCAAGAAAACCACACATTGCGTGTTGTAGCACCATACAAGCGAGTCATTCAGATGTGGTGGTCCAGATTGCAGTACACACCGGTGCCTCTAAAACCCAGCAGCACGTCTTCTTCCATCGATGCATGCCTGGATTCTTCGTGGCATACTATCTACAAATTCATCAAGCACTGTTGGTACAGATTGTCCCACTCCTCAACGCCGATTCAGCGTAGATCCCTAAAGTGGTTGGTGCGACACGTCGTCAATAAACAGCCCTTTTCAATCTATCCCAGGCATGTTCGAGAGGGTTCATGTATGAAGAAATGCTGGCCACTCTAGTCGAGCGATTTCGTTATCCTGAAGGAAGTCATTCACAAGATGTGCACGATGGGGCGCGAATTGTCGTCCATGAAGAATGCGTCACCAGTAATCTGCCTATATGGTTGCACTATCGGTCGGAGCATGGCATTCACGTATCGTACAGCCGTTACGGCCCCCACATAATGCAACCCAAAACAGCAGGGAACCTCCACCTTGCTACACTCGCTGGACAATGTGTCTAAGGCGTTCAGCCTGACCGGCTTGCCTCCAAACACGTCTCCGACGATTGTCTGGTTGAAGGCATATGCGATACTCATCGGTGAAGAGAACGTGATGCCAGTCCTGAGCGGTCCATTCGGCATGTTGTTGTGCCCATCTGTACCGCGCTGCATGGTGTTGTGGTTGCAAAGATGGACCTCGCCACGGACATCGAGACTGAAGTTGCGCATCATGAGACTATTGCACGTAGTTTGAGTCGTAACATGACGTCCTGTGGCTGCACGAAAAGCATTATTCAACATGGTGGCGTTGCTCTCAGGTTTTCTCCTAGCCATAATCCGTTGGTAGCTGTCATCTATTGCAGTAGTAGCCCTTGCGCGGCCTAAGCGAGGCATGTCATCGACAGTTCCTGTCCTCTGTATCTCCATGTTCGAATAACATCGCTTTGGTTCAATCCGAGACGCCTGGATACTTCCCTTGTTGAGAGCCCTTCCTGGCACAAAGTAACAATGCGGACGCGATCGAACGGCGGTATTGACCGTCTAGGCATGGTTGAAGTACAGACAACACGAGCCGTGTACCTCCTTCCTGTTGGAATGACTGGAACTGGTCGGCTGTCGGACCCCCTCCGTCTAATACGCGCTGCTCATGCATCTTTGGGCGGGTTTAGTGACATCTCTGAACAGTCAAAGGGACTGTGTCTATTATACGATATCCACAGTCAACGTCTGTCTTCAGGAGTTCTGGGAACCGGTGTGATGCAAAAAAATTTTTGATGTGTGTGGTATAATGAAGAAGTTAGTTTCTTTGTTCGCGTTTCTTGACAAAGCACCAGACTGCACATTGTTCCCCACGGTGTACTGATAAGTAGATCATGCTGATTGCTACGGCCAACGAAATCAGCGTGGCTTCTGTTATGGTCTAAACAACCCGTGAAAAGGAAAAGAAAAAAAAGGAAGAAAACCGTTAAGATAGACGGAGAATTTCGAGACTTGGATGAAGCAAAATGTTCTCCTGAGGCTTACTGTGTCATTCCGTAAGGTGCCCCAAACTTTTCAGGGATGTGTTCATCGACATGAAAAAGAGGGAAACGTACAACAAGTGACTTTAAATCAGCTCCGATTATAAACGCAACGTGCTTGAGAGCGCAAAAATCGGTGATCTGATAAAGCAGTTCACTAGGACGCCTTCTGCCGTCAGGACATGACAACTGTTTTTACCTAACCATCACTCCAGGAGATTAGTCGACATGGTGAAGCCAATGCAATTAAATGTTCGGTACAAATTTATTGAACACCCAATCGAATTTCCTTGTTTGCAGACTGAAGAGTCTGCTGGACGGTGAATTTCTATGTTTGAAGAGTCATACTAGTGTATAGAGATTAATGAAACCACTAGAAAAGAGTGCTAATAAGAAATATTTGTTGAATGGCTTAGAAATACAAAGAAAAGAATAGAATTATGTGAAAATTTATTTGAAAAAGTAAGAATTACGACCAAGTTTCTTAAAAACTTCCTAATATTCTTTGTGTACTGAAACTGATTTGCAAGAATGGGGCATTTTGCTGAATCATTAATTTAAGAAAAGAAGTCCGCTTCATCACATTCGAATGTAGCTGGCGTGAAATAAACGAGAACGATGGTTTTGCTTACGTATGCTTCAGACTCGCGCGTCCCGTGAAGCTGTTTTCCTCTTCACTGTCAGGCCGAATGCATAATTACAACTTCTGCCTGATGTTGAATTAACGTCATCGACCTATCGTCCCTCACTACCGTTAAGCCGACCAGCCGCACAACCCCAACGATCTGTCGTCACTGCTTTGACATAATCATTGCTGCCTAAATGATCGTAATTACAACTAATTATATAAGTAACTCCATCAGTTGATCACTTCCATAGCTTATGTGAACGGTCAAACTGTTGCTTTCACCACTACGTCGTAGGTATGCAAACAATAGGCTCTGGACTGGCTCGGGTAATCTTTAGTAATGGCTATGTGCCAGGCGGCAGAGAAGAGCGCTCCCTTGAAAGCCCCAGGGTAACTGTGTGGCGCACTTTTCTCGCTGCTGTTCTTTTTCTCCCTAGTTAAGGTTTGTGCTTCGCGGCCTGCCCAAGCGCTTCATTCCAAGACACACTTCGCCGTTTCTACCTTTGTCTTACTTATGATATGCTGATTAGTTTGTCCTCCGAAGTATTGGAGGCCCGTAAATTGACACGATATACACTCCTGGAAATGGAAAAAAGAACACATTGACACCGGTGTGTCAGACCCACCATACTTGCTCCGGACACTGCGAGAGGGCTGTACAAGCAATGATCACACGCACGGCACAGCAGACACACCAGGAACCGCGGTGTTGGCCTTCGAATGGCGCTAGCTGCGCAGCATTTGTGCACCGCCGCCGTCAGTGTCAGCCAGTTTGCCGTGGCATACGGAGCTCCATCGCAGTCTTTAACACTGGTAGCATGCCGCGACAGCGTGGACGTGAACCGTATGTGCAGTTGACGGACTTTGAGCGAGGGCGTATAGTGGGCATGCGGGAGGCCGGGTGGACGTACCGCCGAATTGCTCAACACGTGGGGCGTGAGGTCTCCACAGTACATCGATGTTGTCGCCAGTGGTCGGCGGAAGGTGCACGTGCACGTCGACCTGGGACCGGACCGCAGCGACGCATGGATGCACGCCAAGACCGTAGGATCCTACGCAGTGCCGTAGGGGACCGCACCGCCACTTCCCAGCAAATTAGGGACACTGTTGCTCCTGGGGTATCGGCGAGGACCATTCGCAACCGTCTCCATGAAGCTGGGCTACGGTCCCGCACACCGTTAGGCCGTCTTCCGCTCACGCCCCAACATCGTGCAGCCCGCCTCCAGTGGTGTCGCGACAGGCGTGAATGGAGGGACGAATGGAGACGTGTCGTCTTCAGCGATGAGAGTCGCTTCTGCCTTGGTGCCAATGATGGTCGTATGCGTGTTTGGCGCCGTGCAGGTGAGCGCCGCAATCAGGACTGCATACGACCGAGGCACACAGGGCCAACACCCGGCATCATGGTGTGGGGAGCGATCTCCTACACTGGCCGTACACCACTGGTGATCGTCGAGGGGACACTGAATAGTGCACGGTACATCCAAACCGTCATCGAACCCATCGTTCTACCATTCCTAGACCGGCAAGGGAACTTGCTGTTCCAACAGGACAATGCACGTCCGCATGTATCCCGTGCCACCCAACGTGCTCTAGAAGGTGTAAGTCAACTACCCTGGCCAGCAAGATCTCCGGATCTGTCCCCCATTGAGCATGTTTGGGACTGGATGAAGCGTCGTCTCACGCGGTCTGCACGTCCAGCACGAACGCTGGTCCAACTGAGTCGCCAGGTGGAAATGGCATGGCAAGCCGTTCCACAGGACTACATCCAGCATCTCTACGATCGTCTCCATGGGAGAATAGCAGCCTGCGTTGCTGCGAAAGGTGGATATACACTGTACTAGTGCCGACATTGTGCATGCTCTGTTGCCTGTGTCTATGTGCCTGTGGTTCTGTCAGTGTGATCATGTGATGTATCTGACCCCAGGAATGTGTCAATAAAGTTTCCCCTTCCTGGGACAATGAATTCACGGTGTTCTTATTTCAATTTCCAGGAGTGTAGATCAACCCGATAATAAGTCTTTCGAAGTACTACACTGGGGAAAAATTTAGCCACAAAACTACTATATTGGGGAAAAATTTAGCCACAGAGGTTTTGTTGGCAGCGTATAAGAGACAGCAAACCGTAGCTTAAAAAAAGACCACGATGTTGATCATCACTTTCTTGATGTGTCTATACTGTCTTCAGAAATGAGACGAAGGAGTTTTAATGACGAAGACATTAGAGACAGTTTAGGGCTTCTGTGGGACTGCAGGATGTTTTCTTTTTTAAAGATTAAAAAAAATTGAAATCTCGATATGGATGGCCGTTGTACTGCTCTAATCGAACTGCGATCTTCCCGAGTTTAGGTAAGAACTTCATGCAAGTGCACTGACTGTTTCTTTCTCATTCCCGATACGTATTTACGAGCCAAAGCCCTGAAGAAGTGTTTAAAATGTTCACGTATGGCTTTTTGCCATGACCTCAGTCGAGCCTGAGGAAGGTTGTTCTACAAACGGAGATACACACGAGCACTAATAAACTACATCACTGTGAAATTCCTGCATATTGCGAAAATCTGCCTCATTCATCGTCAGTGCTACGTTGGTTCTCACAGTACATAGAGAGTGTTACAGGTGCATTTATATTGACTACTGAGGACAGTGTACTGCAGCATATTACGTCAGTATTTACTTTATTTGCAGGCTAATACCGATAGCTATTATGAGTAGTATGTTTTTTGATTGGTTATTACCTCGTAGAACTCGTGACACAAGCAAGCCATTGGTGATTATTTTCCCTTCGGAAGCAGCTCAAGTATTGAACGGCGGACGCATCGCGAGATGGGTCGTCTACAGTGGCAGGCATAGTCCACTTCGTAGCGTAGAAAACATCAGCTAGTAAATTGTGTGATGTGTTTACACTGAAGGGCGTATATAGTAAGGTACCAACTATCACAATATTTCTATCTATACCCCTAACATTCTAAATATAAAATTTTTCATACATCAGTTTTGTATGGTATATGCGCAATGAAAACGAAACACCTTGGAGGAATTGCGCCAAGGGCCACCATTGAAACAGATTATCGCAATATACAGATGTTTCATAACGCTTTAGTTTATTTTTCCGTTTATATAACAACATTCATAATAATAAGAAAGAAACTACTACAAAACTTTGAGAAGAAGAAGGAGCAGGATGATAGGACATCTGTTCAGTCATCAGGGAATAACTTCCGTGGTGCTAGAGGTAGCTGCAAAGAAAATGTAGAGGAAGACGGAGGTCGGAATACATCCAAGAGACAATTGAGGACGTAGAGCACAAGTGCTACTCTGGTATGCAGAGGTTGGCGCAAGAGAGGAATTCGTGGCTGGCTGAATCCATCCAGCCAGTTATGACTACTTCCCGAGGGCACGACGAAAAACTGCATGTGAATCTCGGGATTCTGCTCTGAGACACATATCGGAAAGAACATTAGAAAAACCTAAAAAAAAGACAGCTGATAGACCTTTACTGATAAAATTTGCCAATCTCTGTCACTGTACGTCACTTGAAACCATTACGCATAATGATGACGTATCGTCTACAGAATACGCGCAATGGTGCACCGGTGCCGATCCTCGTTAAAGCGTTTCGTCAGCCCACACGAAACGACAAGCGCTTCGTAACAGTGTTTACTAACTACAGTAGTCGATGTGGACACAGTAGTTGATTGCTACTGAAGAAGACACTTGTTTATGTATGTCGGCTAAGTAAAAAAAAAAAAAAAAAAAAGTCTGCACTTTCACAACTTTCAGTTCATTTCGCGTGTTCTTGACTCGTAGATACCTGTCAAAGAGTTACCTGTACCGAGCTATCGATCTTTTAAGGAGAAGGGTATGAGGAAACTCTTTGAAGTTACATCACCCGTGAGCCAACGAGAATCGAGCCTCGAGCGGGTTATGTCGCTGAATGCGGGACATTGTGAGTAGTTGGGCGCTGTAACTTGAGAATGACAAGAATGGTGAGATGCGTTACATGCTCAATCGCAGACGTCGTGATATCAATGTGTTCCCGATTGCTGACTTGGTACCGTAAGACTTGAATGAGGTAATATTCACGGCATGTTCAGAACTGAAGGGATTTCCATGTTGAGATCTTAGGATTGTGGCTTTGTAGGGTGGCTGATTTTGAAAGTACGGTACATAATTGGGTTTTCTTTAATCCAAACGGATATTAACGTGCTTCAATTCGTCACACGCCCATTAAATGAGCTTCTCTCATTGCAAAGATACTCCTTGGTTCAAACGATTCAGATGTTGCTGTCTTTTATGCCATATGCACATACGTTGTGCGTACCACGGTGGCTTAATTATATTTCGAAAGCAATGAAATATTTTTCCTACTCAGACAATCTAGAATTACACAGGATTTCTTACCAAAATTTTTCATTACTCAGGTTTTTATGACGGAGTGGCACTTTGTCATCGTGTCAAAGAATTCTACGCATTTTGCCTTCAACATAGACAGTAGTTTTCCTGAATTGTCACTGCAATCAGTATGACATATTTCGGTAATCACGGGGAGCAATACGTTTAGTCTTTTCAAGTGGCTATGAGCGCTATGGGACTTAATATCTGAGGTCATCAGTCCTCTAGAACGTAGAACTACTTAAACCTAACCAACCTAAGGACATCACACACATCCATGCCCTAGGCAGGATTCGAACTTGCGACCGTAGCGGTCACGCGGTTCCAGACTGAAGCGCCTAGAATCGCTCGGCCACAACGGTCGGCGTTTCGTCTTTTCCTTCGTATGATTTTACAGAACTGAAGGAAGTCAATCGATGCATCTGCTGAAGGAGCTGGCACTTCATCACTTATATAAAGCGTGAATAATTGAAAACTTGCATTTGTAGACTTCAGCATACTAATGTTAAGCTAACAGACTGGGCCCAGCACGCCAAATCCGCGCAGCTTGATTGCAAGCACAACTGCTGCCGCATTAAACATGTGACTTCATATGCTTGTTACAGTTTAGTAAACCGACGAAATTCGATTAACTGCTTACTTATGCCCATTATGGCTCAAAGTAAGCTACTCCTGTTATTGGTTATAATTCGTTAATGCTGCAGCTGCATCGCATAACTATGTGGATTTGTGGCCTTAAACTTTGTATGTGAGAGGACATTTCAGTTCGGGACATATGTCGGATACACCTGAGCGACCTGCTTTGTATATTCCAAGGAACACGAAAGGGAAAGTGTGAATACAGTGGTTAACTGATTAGCTATCTGTTCAATGGATCAACCGCACGCCAAACTTTAAAGATGTGGAACAAGACAGATTAGAAGCTATTAACGTAATTTTTATATAAGGGTACAGGTAGTCCCTTGAAGGAAGTACAGTCTGTAGTACAATTACTGCTGCAGCAGCACGAACAACAACGACAACAACAACAACAAAAGTGTGTGGCGAAGGGAGCATCACGGTGTAACGATATCATTCCTCATAACATTCTTGGATAGCGCCCTAGAAGAACAATTTTCATTATGACTCCTCTTGTTTCCGAAATTCTCTACTTATACCCTCTTGGTAATTTCCTCAGGTATAAATGGGAGTAGTTAACTTTTTCCTTAACTGACAGTGGAATGTTGTCTGTCAGAATTACCAGAGCAAAGTTCGCCTCGTTTCTTCTCGATTACTGCTCTGATGCGCTTGTACTGAAGAAACAGCTCGGTGATTAAAAGCGATTGACGTAGTTGATTCCTCTCTCTCTTAGGTTAATTCAAATTTGTAAAGGTGCCGACCAGAACAGTACCGAATAAATATTTGGAAGAGACTTTCTTCTTTGAATTACAGTTGATAGGATTTTAATGTACTGATGAATGTCTTTCTGTGGCTTCCATTCCTCACGACTAGACATATGATTGTTGCACCTTCAGTCGCTACGGTTGGGGATTGAGACTGACTCAAATGACTGATTGCTAATATGTAGTCATCATCAGGTCTTTTAGTAACTTTTACGTGCATTGCATTACGCTGACGGTCAGCTGCCGTTCTCATCACCAAGCGCCAATAATTTTCGATTCTCTGTGATAGGTGAAAATTTTCTGACAATGTGATCTCTATGTACAATCTAGCGTTGTCTGCCCACAGAGAGCTAAGAACATTATCTAGCAGGTCGCATTTACTTTCAAATTCTCATCTAACTGAGCTAATGCTCCATCTTGAATGTTTTATGGGTCAAAGACAAACAGCAGCTCTAAAGAAACTGGTGTAGGCATGTGTATTCAATTACAGAGGTATGTAAACAGGCATAATAGGGCACATCGCCTATATAAGACAGCAAGTGTCGGGCGCAGTTGTTTGTTAGATCGGTTACTGCTGCTACAATGGCAGGTTGTCAAGATTTAAGTGTATTTGAACGTGGTGTTATAGTTGGCGCGCGAGCGATGGGACACAGCATCTCCGATGTAGCGATGAAGTGGGGATTTTCCCGTACGACCATTTGATGAGTGTACCGTGAATATCAGGAATCCGGTAAAACATCAAATCTCCGACATCGCTGCAGCCGGAAAAAGATCCTGCAAAAACGAGACCAACGACGACGGAAGAAAATCGTTCAACGTGACCGAAGTGCGGCAGATTTCAGTGATGGGCAATCAACAAGTGTCGATGTGCGAACCATTCAAGGAAACATTATCGATATGGGCTTTCGGAGCCGACGATCCACTCGTGTACCCTTGATGACTGCACGTCACAAAGCTTTCGCCTCACCTGGACCCGTCAATACCGTCATTGGACTGTTGATGACTGGAAATATGTTGCCTGGTCGGACGAGTCTCGTTTCAAACTGTATCGAGTGGATGGATGTGTACGGGTATGGAGACAACCTCATGAATTCATGGACTCTGCTTGTTAGCAAGGGAGTGTACAAGCTGGCGTGGGCTCTGTAATCGTGTGCGGCGTGTGCAGTTGGAGTGATATGGGACTTCTCATACGTCTAGATACGACTCTTCCATGTGACACGTACGTAAGCACTCTGTCTGATCATCTGCATCCATTCATGTCCATTGTGCACATCCGCTGGTCACCAAACTCCCTAGACATGAGCATTATTGAGCGTATCTGGGATGCCTTGCAACGTACTGTTCAGAAGCGATCTCCACCCACTCTCGTACTCTTACATATTTACGGACAGCCTTGCAGGATTCATGATGTCAGTTCCCTCCATCATTACTTGAGATAAAAGTCGAGTGCATGTCACGTCGTGTTGCGGCACTTCTGCGTTTTCGCGGGGCCCTAGGCAAGTGTACTAGTTTATTTGGATCTTCAGTGTACTATACTCTAACCTAATAAGTACTTCTTCCTGTTTTGTGCCCTATCTGACAGTGCACGTAATTGTAATCCGTAATTTTGCTATTCTCGTCCATATCTGATCTTGAACTTTACGTTACCGAGAAATGAAAAAGAAAATCTGTTGTCTTTCCCAGGACCACGTCTGTCAGTTTTATTCCACTTTGGTGGCTTGCGCCACAAGATTTATTTCCATCAAAAATGTATCACTAAATACTATAACAGAGTGCAGAAGTAAGCGATGTCGAATATCCGATCGCAGACAAATTATCATAGACGCTCATTTTTTTGATCATGGCAGTTAGAGACTAGCCATGGGCTTGCGCTATAGCAAGACCCACCGATAGGAGCAGAGATGAAAGGCCAAATATGAGTAAATTTATCACAGTGTGAGCAGTCCCTGTGCCAAAAACCAGTCTGTTGAAAAACTGAATGAACCAATAGCACAGTACATCTTGTAAAGGAGACATGTTGTGATGAGACGTGATCTGAATGAAGCAATAGCACAATACATCTTGTAAAGGAAACATGTGCTGAGACGCGATATGTACGGTTGAAAATAAAGAAGATTCTTTGCACTGCGCTATCGCACTATAGAAACTAAGAATCTTGAAATGATACGCTTCCGTACTACAGTCGTGGTGAAGAAAGTGTGTTCTTCATTGCCACACAACTATATATTATTGTTCTTCCGCTGTGATGGAGCCCCCAATATCACAATTAACTTTCGCCTAAGGCGTCAAAGAACTAGCAATAAAGTATAATAAAATTTTCTCTGAAAATGCTCGATTGACGATGTGTTAACAACATTACCTCTTAGCAAAATTTCATTTTTATTTTAAATTTAGAATAGTGGTGGTAGAACCTTATCCCGAACAGCTCAGGTCAATAAAAATTCACGTTGTGGTTTAAGAGCACGAAGGCATCAGGGGAGCTGTCATGACGTCAAAAGCTGGAAGCTGCATCCACCATGTTAGTTGTCCCACGTCAGCTATGGTGTAAACTTCTTAAAAATTCCAAGTTTACGTCAGTGACTGGTGTACTGATCATTTCGATTATAGTCTTAGTGTTAAACAATTACGTTTCTGTCACAAGTGGAGTCGATCAAGCGAGATTTTGTTTCACACAAACGAATTTTTCGCGCTGTTTACTTTTACTGTAGTGGCTTTATTTCTGTAATTTGACTTTATATTTCTTATCAGCCCCACTCTAACGGCTATCAAGGTGAACGCTGTTGGAATGAAAGATTAGAATCCGACTAAACGCACCAGAATATATTTTCAACATTTTCGGGAAGAGGCCGTAGACCGAACATCGGTTTCTTCATTCCATATGAAGTAAAATGCTGGATTACGAAAGCAGCGTTCTCATATCACGCAATACTCTTCTTGAGAATTCGAAAAGTGTATGTAAAAAAAGCTAAATTAACGAGGCGAAATGCATCGCATTACTGGATGGTCTATGAATTTAAAACCAGGAGAAAGTCTGAAAATGCCTTCCTGACACTATGTTATTCATGAAAGCACTGTAAAATTTTCTATTTAAAACAACTGTTGCATGTACACGACTGAAATTAAGAACAAGCAGAAATCGGAAACAGCAGACTGTTTTGGAGTATATAAGATGGCCGGCTTAAAAGCAATATTCACCGTAAGTCTGTAGTGCCATCTGCCTTATTATACCTCCACGTTTGAGGAGGACATCTCGTGCCTTGTATTTTGGTTATATTAAAAATACTGGCTTCGGATACCATTTTGTGCAGTCACATTGCCTGACTGTAAAACTGGCTTTCTACAGGTAGGTCATCAAAAAGCCATTGCCACGAACTGTAGGATAATTGATAATGCTCATAGATGTGGGAAAGACCTGTTGCTGCCCATATCACATGTCGTGGATGTATCCATCAATGCTTCTGGCAAAGCAAACATCAGCCACCTTGCTTATGTGACTTTTAAATCTAACAGTTCGTTTTTAATGTGAAATATATAAGAGTGAAGTGACAAAAATGTTCAAATGAGTGTGAAATCTTATGGGACTTAACTGCTAAGGTCATCAGTCCCTAAGCTTACACACTACTTAACATAAATTATCCTAAGGACAAACACACACACCCATGTCCGAGGGAGGACTCGAACCTCCGCCGGGACCAGCCGCACAGTCCATGACTACAGCGCCTGAGACCGCTCGGCTAATCCCGCGCGGCTAGTGAAGTGACATCAGACTTTAATTTTTACTCGCAAAAAGAGCTGCGAATAACCTCATGACAATAACAAGGAACCTCTATTTATAGACAGAAAAGAACGGAGAGTCAGAAAGTTCTTCTGGTTTAAATGGTTCAAATGGCCCTTAGCACTATAGAACTTAACATCCGAGGTCATCATTCCCCCAGGCTTAGAACTACTTAAACCTAACTAGCCTAAGGACATCAGACATATCCATGCCCGAGGCAGGATTCAAACCTGCTACCGTAGCAGCAGCGCTGTTCCGCACTGAAGCGCCTAGAACCGCTCGGTCACAGCGGACGGCAGTTCTACTGGAGGAAGGTAGTTTGTAATATCAACTAGCGCCGTGTTTACCCAGTAGGAGAGCTCGAGCCAAATTAATAAGAAGCTGGATGAACTAATATATCTGAAGCAGTCGTGCTACAGAGAGTCCAAAGGAACTGTTCAGAATTTCTTGTTCAGTATCTAGTGCCCCATAACTTGGAGGGAGCGCGCGTAGAGCTGAGATACGCGGCAGGGAGTGCCTTGGGAGACTGGCCGCTCGGTGCGTAGCTAAGTCGTGTGGCCGCCGGAGAGCGCCCAACTTCTCTTCCGGAGGGATATTAAATTCCGCAGCTATCACGACGGCTTACAGCTCAGCCATCGATTCCTTCGCGCCGCCTTTGTGTTGAGCCGGGTATTCGCGTAGCAGCCGATAGAAAACGTGTGATGTGCCAACTCGAGTAAGACGTATCCCCGAAGTATCGAAGGTTTCACTGCAGTGTAGGGGAAGTTGCTCCGGCAAATATAAAGGGGAAAATATACTGGGTGATCAAAAAATCAGTATAAATTTGAAAACTTAATAAACTACGGAATAATGTAGATAGAGAGGTAGAAATTGACACACGTGCTTGGAATGACATGGGGTTTTATTAGAACCAAAAAATAAACAAAGTTCACAAAATGTCCGGCAGATGGCGCTGGAAAGCAAAACGTCAGTGACTGCGCATGACAGTCGTGTATAAAAGGAGCTGTAATGGGAGAGAGAATCAGATGCGCCAGCAGTTGCAGCATGTTGACATTACCTGAAAAGGCGCTTTTAGTGAAGCTGTAATATCAGAATGGGGAATGTGCTACTTCAGCGCTACGATCCTATCGCCATAGGAAGGGGATTTGAACGGGTAAATATCCGTCGACAAATGCAGCTGTGGTGAGAATGATTTCGAAGTTCGAAGGCACGGGTTGTTTAGACGATAGACCCTGTAGTGTCCGACCGAGCACAGGGCGTAATGCTGCTGAAGAAATGGAGACGGTAGCGGGTTCGTCTATGCACTACTGTTTGGTTGGCACTTACGCGTACCCTCCGATGCTATCCGTAAAAAATCCATCGGCATCATGAACTGTTACCTGGCGATTTAGTGAAGCGGAGGACATTTGCGGTGTGGGCGTTTCAAAAGATGGCGGAAGATGACGATTGGTTGAGTAACGTGTTGTGGCCCGACGAAGCTCATTTCACTCTCCGAGGGTCTGTCAACGCCCACAACTGCAGAATTTGGGCTACCGAAAATCCTAGAACTGTCGTGGAAAATCCATTGCACGACAAGAAAGTCACGGTATGGGTTGGATTTACCACATCTACCGTTATCGGGCCTTTTTTTCTTTGAGGAAGTGCGTGATTCTCGTTTTGTAACTGCTACCGTGGCGGGTGAGAGGTACGGCGATATGTTACAGAATCGCATCAACCCCAGCCTGGCTGATAAACACCTGCTGGAACGTACTATCTTTATGCAGGATGGTGCTCCACCCCATATTGCTAAACGCGTGAAAGATCTCTTGCGCGCGTCGATTTGTGATGATCGTGTGCTCAGCTGCCACTTTCGTCATGCTTGGCTTCCCAGGTCCCCAGACCTCAGTCCGTACGATTATTGGCTTTGGGGTTACCTGAAGTCGCAAGTGTATCGTGATCGACCGACATCTCTGGGGATTCTGAAAGACAGCATCCGAAGCCAATGCCACACCATAACTCCGGACATGCTTTACAGTGCTGTTCACAACATTATTCCTCGACTACAGCTATTATTGAGGAATGATGGTGGACATATTGAGCATTTCCTGTAAAGAACATCATCTTTGCTTTGCCTTACATTGTTATGCTAATTATTGCTATTCTGATCAGATGAATCGCCATCTGTCGGACATTTTTTGAATCTTTGTATTTTTTTGGTTCTAATAAAACCCCATGTCATTCCAAGCATGTGTGTCAATTTGTACCTCTCTGTCTACATTATTCCGTGATTTATTCAGTTTTCAAATTTATACTGACTTTTTGATCACCAGGTATTTCATTGAAATGTGGGGAACAGCATGTGAGTCACGAATTAGATGTTATAGTGCTTGACCCGGAGAGGTGTTCCATTGGAATCACGTAGAAAATGAAGAAAACTTCGAATTCAGCTTCGGTCACCAGCAGCATCATTAGACTCTACCGTTATCGGGCCTTTTTTTCTTTGAGGAAGTGCGTGATTCTCGTTTTGTAACTGCTACCGTGGCGGGTGAGAGGTACGGCGATATGTTACAGAATCGCATCAACCCCAGCCTGGCTGATAAACACCTGCTGGAACGTACTATCTTTATGCAGGATGGTGCTCCACCCCATATTGCTAAACGCGTGAAAGATCTCTTGCGCGCGTCGATTTGTGATGATCGTGTGCTCAGCTGCCACTTTCGTCATGCTTGGCTTCCCAGGTCCCCAGACCTCAGTCCGTACGATTATTGGCTTTGGGGTTACCTGAAGTCGCAAGTGTATCGTGATCGACCGACATCTCTGGGGATTCTGAAAGACAGCATCCGAAGCCAATGCCACACCATAACTCCGGACATGCTTTACAGTGCTGTTCACAACATTATTCCTCGACTACAGCTATTATTGAGGAATGATGGTGGACATATTGAGCATTTCCTGTAAAGAACATCATCTTTGCTTTGCCTTACATTGTTATGCTAATTATTGCTATTCTGATCAGATGAATCGCCATCTGTCGGACATTTTTTGAATCTTTGTATTTTTTTGGTTCTAATAAAACCCCATGTCATTCCAAGCATGTGTGTCAATTTGTACCTCTCTGTCTACATTATTCCGTGATTTATTCAGTTTTCAAATTTATACTGACTTTTTGATCACCAGGTATTTCATTGAAATGTGGGGAACAGCATGTGAGTCACGAATTAGATGTTATAGTGCTTGACCCGGAGAGGTGTTCCATTGGAATCACGTAGAAAATGAAGAAAACTTCGAATTCAGCTTCGGTCACCAGCAGCATCATTAGACTCTGCTGAAGAAGCTTTGGAGAACACACTGACAGGAGACACCTTCCAGCCGTGTGCTTCAGATAAATTATGGGAAACTCAAATGGCTACACTTCTGCCGAGGACCATTTCGGTGCCTTCACAACAGCCCCAATTCGTGCGGTAGTTTCCCAGTTCTGCCAAAGCTGAGCCATTCCGTTTATGACTGCGCGTATTTTTATTACGATTTAGAAGTTAGACTGGTCTGACACGTAGCGTCAAAGGAATGTGTTCAACGAGCACAGCTCTGAAATATCGACAACGTGAACATAATTCTGGGATTTGCATATTTATGTGTTAAGTAAGAGTAGATGCCTTTCTTCAGTACGCTAACAGATATGATTGATGACAGATACGTCCCCTTAGTTAATGTCGTGTCACTGCAAGGGACCACACTGGCTAAGTTTTAGACTAAAAATCGGCGTCGGTACGTCAGTACACATCGGACCTGCGAGTCACCACTGTCGACGCTAGCAGACAGAGCGCCGCCACTCGGCTGGTCTTACGAGACAAGCTAGCGCACTGCCCAGTTCTACAGCCGACTTGAATGGGAATGGTGCACTCGTTATAGCTTCAGAGATCTCAATTGCAGAGACGCTAGTTAGCATAGCCTTTAGCTATGTCAGTAGCTACGGCCTAGCCAGGCGCCACCTACAGTTTATGCATTGCCAATTGATCTGTATGTGTGAAGCAATCAGAATTGTAAAGCAGTATTCGCATTTCAGTCTGTAACTGCACTTGTAAATATTATTGTACAAAGTCAGGATCGGCGTTCATCGCTGATGCTGAATTAAAGCAAAGTATTTAATTGTATTCCTGTCTAGTAACTTCTAATCACCTAAGATGTTTCAGATACATCCCGTCAAGTATAGTTCATTGATCCCCACGTCAGCCTGCGTGATCGACGCGTGCAATTAATGGCCACCCCTTGAGATCAGACTAAGAGTCAAATTGCGTGACTCAGCCGGGTCACCCTTTTTCCATGAGGCCCACAGTTCCGCCTCATACATAACAGTTAAACTGTACGCTATGGTTTACAGTAAAATAGAAGAAATATTGGTGTGCATCATTTATTAAAAACATAACGTTTGTTAAAGGGAAACAATAGGGTAACGGTCGAAAAAATCTAAATTTTTTTATTACGGAATTCGAACGTACGTACATTGAACAATTATTCGCCAAAATACATAATGCGCGAGCTCAGAAAGGTAGCGATTCTGTGATCATTTGAAGCTAAAGCAAACGATGAACCGGAATGTTACTAGGGCTATTCTGAAGGTACTATGGGGTGCGAAATGGAAACCACAGTGAAAATCCGATGAAGCTTTGCACAGATACGTTGGGCAGTGTCTCTAGTATCGAGTCACGTCGCTCTTTTCAGTTCTGAATGCACAGTGAGCAGGTAAAGATGCTTGGAACAATAGCGTCTTCCTCCAAGTACGAAGGCCTAGTGTGACATTTTGCCTGACGTTATGCAGCCCACTCAACATAACTGTCATACGTTTCCTTCTGGATGACAATTCTCGGCCGCACTCTCAAAGGGCAAGGAGGATGCTTTTGCAGCGTTTCCCTGAGTTTCATCTCTGCTCACATGTACCGCTAGCTATGAAGACAACGTTCTGACACAGACCGTGAGCTGTAGACCAGCGTAGAGAACTGGCAGGTAGCGCAGGCGGCTTGAGTCTATGACGCGGGTATTGGAAAATTGCTACAACGCTGCGACAAATGTCTAAATCGGAGTTTCGACTATGTAGAGAACAACCCGGAAGCTGTAGCTAACAGTTGAAAATAAAACATTTTCGATTTTCACAGTGGTTTCTATTTTACAATGGACCGGACCTCACTTTCCGAATAAGCCTCGTATAAACACAAAATGCCATTACATCACCTCTATTTATACAGTTTTGAATAAACTTGATTTGCTGGAGCGTTGATTGGGTGGTTTTACTCAAAATGTGAACGGAAGTTTCAATAGTCTCGTTTGGAGATGCGCCCCAGAAATAACATCCAGCCGAAGCGAAATTGTCAACATTGTTTCAAATTTGGACGTATGTCTATTCAATGTAGGCTGTACGGCATTAATGCACGTGCCAAATGCCATCAAAATCGACGATGAAACGCACCGGCCGGCCGGAGTGGCCGAGCGTTTCTAGGGGCTTCAGTCTGCAACCGCGCGACCGCTACGGTCGCAGGTTCGAATCCTGCCTCGGGCGTGGATGTGTGTGATGTCCTTAGGTTGGTTAGGTTTAAGTAGCTCTAAGTTCTAGGGAACTGATGACCTCAGATGTTAAGTCGCATAGTGCTCAGATCCATTTGAACCATTTTTTGAAATACTTGTCAAACTTTGAACGCTTTTTTCTTAAAAGCACATGTTTCGGCATAGTTGTTTCCGCCCATGCTACAATTTTCATCCGATTTTAATGGTCTTTGGTCTCCCTTGAATCAAACTGAATTCTCTTCAGTTCATCGTAAACCATTTTTTATGTTGATATTTGAAATGTATGGGCCAAACAAGAGGGGTTCAAAAGTGGCCATTTTTTCATACATCTATAATTTCCCCAAGTTTTTTGCAAATCTCTACGACGAACTGAAGTTGGATCTGTAAGGATCTGGTTGATATATTAATTTCATGTTTCAGATTACCGCAACCGGAGTAGCAACGATCTACCTTCTTTCAGAGCTGCCTCAGGAAAATCCCAATTACACAGTGAATATATTAATATTTTTCGGTAATAAATACGAATAATATCTTCAGTGTAAGATTTATTCATTGCAGCAAACCTCATTTGTCTACTACATTCCAGGAAGGAGAAATAATGCTGAATTGGAGCAATATTTTGGTCCATCATCCTGTTGTTCCCTTTTAAGATAAACTTTCTGTAATGAAAAAAATAAGAAAAATGATGCAATGTTTTTAGAGTCTGGTATCCTGATATGACTTCAACTGAAAAAAATAATGGTAAGCTATAGGGAGAGAGATAGATAATATACAATATGTACAAGAGCCAAGAGCGAATAATAAGAGTGGACGACCAAGAACGAAGTACTCGGATTAAAAAGGGCGTAAGACAGGGATGTAATCTGTCACCTCTACTGTTCAATCTGTATATCGAAGAAGGAATGAAATAAAAGAAAGGTTCAGGAGTGCGATTAAAATTCATGGTGAAGAGGTACCAATGATACGATTCGCTGATGACTTGCTATCCTGAGTGAAACTGAAGAAGAATTACAGTATCTGCTGATTGGAATGAGCAGTCTAATGAGCACAGAATATGAATTGAGAGTAAGTCGACGAAAGACGAAAGTAATGAGAAGTAGCAGAAATGACAACAGCGAGAAATTTAACATCGGGATTGATGGTCACGAAGTAGATGAAGTTCAGGAATTCTGCTGCATAGGCAGCAAAATAACCAATGATGGATGGAGCAAGGAGTACATCAAAAACAGACTAGCTCTGGCAAAAAGGGCGTTCTTGGCCAAGAGAATTCTACTAGTACCAAACGTAATCCTTAATTTGAGGAAGAAATTTCCCAGAATGTACGTTTGGAACACAGCATTATATGGCAGTGAAATATGGGCTGTGGGAAACCAAAACAGAAGAGAATCGAGGCATTTGAGTTGTCATGCTACAGGCGAATGTTGGAGATTAAGTAGACTGGTTAGGTAAGGAAAAATGATTCAAATGGCTCTGAGCACTATGGGACTTAACATCTGAGGTCATCAGTCCCCTAGAACTTACAACAACTTAAACCGAAATAACCTAAGGACATCACACACATCCATGTCCGAGGCAGGATTCGAACCTGCGACCGTAGCGGTCTCGCGGTTCCAGGCTGTAGCGCTTAGAACCGCTAGGCCACACTGGCCGGCTGGTTAGGTAAGGAATGAGGAGGTTCTGCGCATATTCAGACAGGAAAGGAATATGTGGAAAACACTGACAAGAAGAAGGGACAGGATGATAGGACATCTGTTAAGATATCAGGGAATGACATCCATGGTACTAGAAGGAGCTGTAGAGGTCAAAAGCTGTAGAGGAACACAGAGACTCCAATACATCCAGCAAATAATTGAGGACATAGGTTGCAAGTGCAGCTCTGAGATGAAGAATTTGGCACAGAAGAGGAATTTGTGGCGGTTCCCATTAAAGCAGTCAGAAGACTGACTCGCAAAAAAAGAAGAAAATCGACACTCTACCTTGACGAAAGTTGTAAGTTGTCACTTTATATTGAAGCCGGCCAAGGTCTCCCTATTGTAGCTAGCAACCACACCTCGTTCCGCGCCCGCGGCATCGGTTTCAACGTCCGCAGCTCGTGGTCGTGCGGTAGCGTTCTCGCTTCCCGCGCCCGGATTCCCGGGTTCGATTCCCGGCGGGGTCAGGGATTTTCTCTGCCTCGTGATGACTGGGTGTTGTGTGATGTCCTTAGGTTAGTTAGGTTTAAGTAGTTCTAAGTTCTAGGGGACTGATGACCATAGATGTTAAGTCCCGTAGTGCTCAGAGCCATTTGAATCGGTTTCAACAATGGATCGGACCTAAGGGGTGTACGGATCCCGCATGGTGCCATTCGTTTCCAAGGTTGCCTGATCTCAGGGAATGGATTAAAGGGTGGATGTTTGTGGAAAATTCAGTATTTGTGCTGACCCCTCCAACAACGTTTAAGGGGCGTGCGATGCTGTGAAGCAACAGCAGTCAATGGAGAAGCTCTAGACTTGAATGTGAAAGTATCGTGAGTCTCGTGGAAACCACTTTGACCCACAGAGGGAGAAAATCATGGAAAAAGCGGGGGGAAATCCATGCTTGAACGGAAATGCGGATGTTAGCCAAGCCTGCAGATGGTGCTGTTGCATTTGACCACGAACGGCGCCTGCGCTGTGTCCTCGATACGTTGCCAGTGTCAGTCGTGGTCACAACAGTGTTCTGGATAGTTGTGAGTGCAATACATGGGAGCTAATTGAATCTGAACGTGGGTAAAATGCTGGTGTTCTTATGTTGGGCCAGCCGCTGTGACCGAGCGGATCTAGGCGCTTCAGTCCGGAACCGCGCTGCTGCTACGGTCGCAGGATCGAATCCTGCCCCGGGTATGGATGCGTGTGACGCCCTTAGGTTAGTTAGGTTTAAGTAGTTCTACGTCTAGGGGACGGATGACCTCAGATGTTAAGTGCCATAGTGCTTAGAGCCATTTGAGCTTATGTTGGGTGTATCTGTAACCGAGAGAGCTGTTTGTGTGTTTCAGGAGACACCATATCGAAGATTTATACCACACACAGCAAAGCTGAAAAGCATCACTTGCTAAGCCACAACGCATACGCAAATGTGTGTTGAGTGATCGTGACAGATGGTCATTGAACACAATTGTGACGAAAACTAAGGGGCTATTGGAGCTAGAAATCAAAAATCACTTACCGTTCACGCAAATGCCCTTTGCATAAAAATGTGGTGCCAAAGTCATATAAACTGGACTGTGGATCAATTGAGAAAGTAATTTGTTTGGATGGTCCTTGTTTTGTACTGCTTGCAACTTCTGGCCGAATTTAAGTCTCAAGAACGATACATGGTGGCAGTTCAGTGATGATTTTGGCAGCTGTTCCATCGGCTCCATGATCACTCTGCAATGTCCCATTACTGCCAAGGTTTACCTGGCCATTCTGGCTGATCATGTCGATTCTATAATCAATATTTCTTCCCCAGTTGTGATGCTGTGTTTTGAGACGACTGGGATTCTGATTTCACAGCTCGCGTCGTCCAAGGCTGGTTTTGTCAGCACGAAGATTAATTGTTGCATCTCTCGTGCCCATCAAAGTCACCAGCTTTCGGTTTTATTGAACCTTTGCGGTTTACTTTGAAGAGGAGCTTGCGTGTTCACGTTCCACCTACATAGTCGGTACCTAAACTTATCAGTATTTTGCAGCAAGAAAAGTGTAAAGTTCTATTAAAAGCCATGCGGATCTTTATTTATCTGTCTTCGTAGGATCTTGCGTTTGTGATCTTTCCATATTTTCAAGAACCTCCTCTAAGTTGTAGGCAATGGAAAACTTTGATCCTAAACGTTACTGACAAAAAGATCCAAAGAAATGCCCTTGTAAAATCGTATATTGTCTGACGAGTTACTTGATGTTTCTACCTTCAGTCATGTGGAATACAATTTTCTATCGTTGGATGAATATTTTGTCCGCAGCTCGTGGTCGTGCGGTGGCGTTCTCGCTTTCCGCGCCCGGGTTCCCGGGTTCGATTCCCGGCGGGGTCAGGGAGTTTCTCTGCCTCGTGATGACTGGGCGTTGTGTGCTGTCCTTAGGTTAGTTAGGTTTAAGTAGTTCTAAGTTCTAGGGGACTGATGACCATAGATGTTAAGTCCCATAGTGCTCGGAGCCATTTGAACCATGAATATTTTTGAAGCACATTGTGTTTAGGTAATACGAAAATGTGTCATGAAGTCTGCTTTACAGAATTCCAGAAACGAACAGGTTAAAAATCACCAGACAACTTCGCTGCCTGGTGGAATTCGTTGTTCAACCATACTGGGTGCAATTCCTCAATAAGAACTCTTATATTCTCTGTTCTGAATGTACTAGGCACGAAATAAAATTGCAGTTGATTTCAACATCTTTTTTGTTTCGTTTCCCTTACGAATTCCCAACTGCACGCCTGCTTGTAGCAAAATGGTAACTATCCAATTTAGGTCTTGATGGAACTGCATTACTCTTCGATATGAAATTTTATGGTGATAGCGTCGTTACTGACCATCTTCTGCCAAGACTATAGACAGGAAAATTAACCGCTCACTTTTTAATTAGAACAGTGTAATGCTTAATAAAAGATAGAAGAAATGGTAATCATTTGTGAATCATTGTAGAAACTGACAGTAGAAAGCAGTCGAAAATGTGCACCAAGAAACTGAAAAAGCTGTCAGCTAATAAGCGCAGACGACACGCTGTCATTTCTATCAAGACTGAAAAAAAAATAATTTTAAAATAGTGTCGGTAATAAGAAGAGAGTAAAACTGTAAAGACACCTGAAAGTGATGTTTACGTAAACCTGTCGTGGTATTCTTTGAAATTGTCGTTACTGCTTCAAAATCCGCTAGCTGGAAACGTAAACTGAACGCGCTGAACCGAAGATTCTTAATTATTTGTTGAATATATCCCAACCTCTGTCTTCGCCTACAGTTTTTACCTTTTGTGGAAGTTATTCCTTGATGCCTCATCACATGTCCCACCACCCTATCCGATCATTACATCTGTTCTTCGCGTCAGTGTTTTCCACATGTTTCTTTCAGAGCGGATTATGCTTAGAACTCCCCATTTTTTATCAGTGAACCTGATTTTGAACATTCTTCTGCAATACTATACTTCAAACGCTTTGGTTTTCTTCTTTTAGGGTTTTCCTGCAGTCCGCCAGTCATTACCTAGCAAAGTTGTGCTCCAAACAAACTTAGAAATTTTTCCTCAAATTAAGGCCGTTGTGTGATTGTTCTTCTCCCCTAAAACGTCCTCTTTGTCTGTGCTAGTTTGCTTTTCAAGCCCTCATTGCTTCTTGTGTGAGATGTTACTTTACTTCTAAGATAACAGAACTCCTTGACTTCATCTATTCCAAAGTCCCCAGTTTTGTTAAGTTCGTTGCTGATCTCATTTCTGTTGCTCGGCAGTACTTTCGTCTTTCTTTGGTTTACACTCACCCCATATTTTGTGCCCATTTGACTATTCATTGTCGTGGAAGCCTTTGAGAACCGTAGGTAGAAATATTAGTGCCAAAATTCGTGTGAAGAATGGAGTGGTGCTTAGATAGCTTACTGGTTAATAAAATCCAGTTTATGTTCTCTTCTACACATGCCACACCAGGAAGGTATGTAGGACGGCTTGTGTGAATTTTGCTGTGTAGGAGACATTCCGGCGGAACTAAAGCTATGAGGGCGGGTCCTGAGATGCCTGGGTAGCTCAGCCAGTAAGGAGCATTGCCAGCTAAAGGCAAGTTTCTGGGTCTGAATCCCAGTTCAGACGCAGATTTAATCTGCTGTTATGGTCTCTGTTTTGCATCCCGAGTCAGGCTTCTGTAGGCGAGATCATATTGATTAATATCACTGACGACCGGTTTTGACAATTGAAACTATCGTCTTTTGATCTTCAAAAAATTTTGGTTATAAATAGTGTTCCATTAAGAGTTAATCGCGATTAACAACCGAAAATTTTTTGAGGATCAGAAGACGACAGTTTCAGCTGTCGAAATCAGTCCTCAATAATAAGTTTCAGTGAATGTGGTCTTGGCTAGAAAAAGTTTTTTCGGGTAAACTATAGATAGCTCCTTTCATTTGCTCAATGTGAAAAATTTCAGTCAGTCATTTCTGCTTAATTCATAGTATCGGTCATCATGAGAAGGTGGACAGGTATGCGACAAAATCAGCTCCGATGATGTTCAAAATAGTTCAAATGGCTCTAAACACTATGGGACTTAACTTCTGAGGTCATCAGTCCCCTAGACTTAGAACTACTTAAGCCTAACTAACCTAAGGGCATCATACACATCCATGCCCGAGGCAGGATTCGAGCCTGCGACCGTAGCAGCCGAATGGTTCCGGACTGAAGCGCCTAGAACGGCTCGGCCACCGCGGCCGGCTCAGATGATGTCATGAACTCGTGTCGCTGCAACTGATTAAGTGAAGCGAGTGTGAATCACGTTAGCGTTTATTTCTCTCCTACTGTCGTTACCGAAGAGGACGGGTCGCGTACCATCGAAATGCAGAATGAATATCAGAGGTACGTTATCAGATAACTGCGCTTTACCGAGCGGGGTGGCGCAGTGGTTAGACACTGGACTCGCATTCGGGAGGACGACGGTTCAATCCCGCGTCCGGCCATCCTGATTTAGGTTTTCCGTGATCTCCCTAAATCACTGCAGGCAAATGCCGGGATGGTTCCTCTGAAAGGGCACGGCCGACTTCCTTCCCTAATCCGATGAGGCCGATGACCACGCTGTCTGGTCTCCTTCCCCAAACCAACCAGCCAACTGCGCTTTATAAGTTCACGCAGACATGAATTGCAGAGTGCTCGTCACCATCATCAGATCGACGAAACTCCAAGAAGGTGGTAAATGGTTATACTGACATAGTCAACAAAACACAGATATGCAGTGAAAGGGACGCCTCACCTTTATTGCCCAGCAAGAGTGTTTTACATTTACATCGACAAGCCACCACACGATGCTTGGTAGAGGGTGCGTTGTACCACAGCTAAACATTCCCTTTCCTGTTCCACTAGTAAGTGGAGCAAGGGAAAAACGAGTGCCAATGTGCTTCCGCACAATCTTTGATTTCTCGTTTATTGTCTCCGGGATCCTTGCATGAGATGCAAGCTGGTAGCAGTAGGCAGTAGGATCGTTCTACGGCTTCCGCAAATCCTTGTTCTCTAAACTTTTTCCAGTACTTTTTCGCGAAAAAGTCTTCTTGACTCCATCGAGCTTGGAAGCGCAGTGGTTAGCACACTGGACTCACTTTCGGGATCACGCCCGCCCATACTGATTTAGATATTCCGTGATTTCCCTAAATCGCTTAAAGCAAATGCCTTAATGATTCTTTAGAAAACGCACAGCCGCTGTTCTTCTCCTTCCTTCCCTAATCCCAGTTTGTGCTCCATAACTAATGACCTCGTTGTCGACGGAACACTAAGCACTAAATTCCTCTACCTCATCCCCCTTCCCTTCTTGCCTCAAGTGATTCCCATTTCAGTTATAGGAGCATCTTCGTAATACTCGCGTGTTGATCGAACCCGCCACTAACAGACCTACAACACGCCTCTGAAGTGCTGTGATGCCTCCCTTGAATCCAAACGCTGTCTCCTTTATAAATTAGCTGCACTTTGCTAGGATTCCCCCAGTAAACAGAAGTCGACGATTCGCATTCTCTATTATCTTCACACATCGAAAATTCTTTTGCATCAATCCCGTTACCACAACTCCTGAAGGTAGACGCTGACTGTGGGTATTGTATCACAGACACAGTCACTTTGACTGTTCAGATATCTCGCTAAACCCACCCAAAGATGTAAACAACCATGCATGAGCAGCACCTATTAGACCGAGGGGTCCGACATCCGATCAGCTCCAGTCAGTCCACCAGGAAGGAGGTACATGGCTCGTGTTGTCTGTAGTCCAACCATGCCTAGACGGTCAATACCGCGGTTCTATCGCTTCCGCATTGTTACATTGTGCCAGGGAGGGCTCTCAACAAGGGAACAGCTGTCTCGGAATGGACCAAAATGATGTTGTTCAGACATGGAGGAGATACAGAGAGACAAGAACTGTCGATGACGTGCCTCGCTCAGGCCGTCCAAGGGCTAGTACTGCAGTAGATGACCGCTACCTATGGATTATAGCTCGGAGGAAACCTGACAGCAACGCCACCATGTTGAACAATGCTTTTCGTGCAGCGACAGGACGTCGTGTTACGACTCAAACTGTGTGCAATTGGCTGCATGATGCGCAGCTCCACTCCCGACGTCCTTGGCGAGGTCCATCTTTGCAAGCACGATACCATGCAGGGCGGTACAGATGGCCCCAACAACATGCCGAATGGTCCTTCTCAGCATTGGCATCACATTCTCTTCACCGATGACTGTCACATATGCCTTCAACCAGACAATCGTCGGAGACGTGTTTGGAGGCAATCCAGTCAGGCTGAACGTTTTAGAAACACTGCCCAGTGAGTTTCCTTGCTGTTTTGGGGTGGCATTATGTGGAGCCGCCGTACGCCGCTGGCGGTCCTGGAAGGCGCCGTAACGATAGTACGATACACGATTGCCGTCCTCCGACCGAATAGTGCAACCATGTCGGCAGCATACTGGCGAGGCATTCGTCGTCATGGATGACAGTTCGCGCCCCCATCCTGTACGTCTTGTGAATGACTTCCTTCAGGATAACGACATCGCTCAACTAGAGTGGCCAGCATGTTCTCCAGACATGAAACCTATCAAAAATGCCTGGGATTGGTTGAAAATGGCTGTTTATGGATCTACGCCGAATCGCCGTTGAGGAGTCTGACAATCTGGACCAACAGTACCTTGATGAACTTGTGGATAGTGTGCCACGACGAATACAGGCATGCGTCAATGCAAGAGGAAGTGCTACTGGGTATTAGAGGTACCGGTGTGTACAGCTATCTGCAGATCTCGCTGTATGATAGTACAACATGCAATGTGTGGTTTTCATGAGACAAAAAAAGGGCGGAATTGATGTTTACGTTGATCTATATTCCAGTTTTCTGTACAGGTTCCGTAACTCTCGAAATCGAGGTGATGCAAAAGTTTTTTTTTGATGTGTGTATCTTAAGCACTCGTTGCATTTCATATCGAGTTTCAACTATATATTTACCAGAAGTTGAAGATACCGCAGCATTGTAAGGTTCTTTTATTTAGAGAACGACAGGATTATGGCTCTTACAAGTCCATCATCAGATGTTATAATTTCATGTCATGAACCGGAGCGTCCTGTACTCGTCCACCGCGGCTCTCGGAGTCACAGCACGAAGTTATAACATCTGATGATGGGCGTATAAGAGCCAGAATCCAGCCGTTTTCAAAATAAAGAGCCTTACAACTGTAGCGGTATTTTCAACTTCTGGTATAATGCTCAGATGCGGATGTACCTCCGACACAATTGTTCGTCCTAGATATTTGATCCAGATGACAGTGCCAAGGAGCACACCACTAATCGTATACCGGAGTATTATACGATTTCTTGTCCTACTCATCTGCAGTTCCTTACATTTTTCTAAAGCAATGTGCTATTCATCACACCAAACAGAAATTATTTCTAAATCATCCTCTATTCTTCTAGTTACCCAACAACAACAACACATAGGCGTTACTACAGCGTCATCAATAAACAGTCGCAGATTGCTGTTCACTATAGCTGTCCGATCATTTATTTATGTGCAGAATAAGAGCAGTCGTTTCACACTTCCCTGTGGCACTTCTGATGATACGTTTGTCTCTGATGATCATTCGCTGTCCTGGAGAGCATACTGTGTTCTAATACTTAAAGAGTATTCGAGATACTTGCTTATCTGAGAACCTGTTCCGCATGCTTGGATCTTTCTTAGTACTCTATAGTATAGCACTGTGTCAAAAGTTTTCTAGAAATCTAGGACCGTGGGTTATTCTATTCATCCATCGTTCACAGGATATTATGGGAGCTATGCTTTCCAAATTTGTGTCCATTGGTGGGTAGAAGCTGTTATCCCTTAAGGAAATGTGTGATATTCAAATTTAGATATAATTTAGGCAGACGGTATGCAGCCACAGATAATATTGGTTGGTTGGTTTGGAGTGAAAGGGAGTAAACTGCAAGGTCATCTGTCCCTTCATCCATGAATTGGCAAATCAGGAGTAGTCGTCAAACGAAGGAGACGAAAGGCAAATCCTGGAAAACCTAAGTGTAACTAACACAATAAAAAGCAGAGATAAAGCTCAGAAACAAGACAGCACAGACAAGTCGTTAAAAGATAAGTCAAAAGAAGGCGTTACAACCTAGAAATGAAAAATAATAAAGAGATTAGAAAGGCGGAAAGGGTAGAGGCCAGGTCACCCAGAAAGAGCCGCCAAGGGACCCCTGGCGTGACGGGGGGGTGGGGGGGAGAGGGGAGGAGGGAACCGAAGAAGGTGCCCCATAAATGGCGCCAAAATTCCGTACATTACGGGAATGAATCTGAACCACCTCCACAGGCAAAACGTCAGGTCAGCCGAGTTGGTGTCGTCTACTAGCACCAGAGGGAGCGTATTAGGAAGATAAAGTGGTCGCAGAAAAACAGCCAAATTAGGGCAGTCTCTAAGTAAGTGGGCCACCATCAGGTGGAATCTGCATCGGCAGTGAAGTGTTCTTCATGTCTGAGAACTTGGCCGTTGGTCACCCAAGGGTGGCCAATATGGTGTCCACAGAGAATGGTGGATTCCCTGGAGAAGCACGCAGGGAAGACTGCCACATGGTCATATGGTCTCATTTACTGTCTTCAGTTTGTTTGGAGAGATCTGGGCAGACCATTCTGAGTTCCAGTCTTCATGTTGTCGATGGTGTATGAATGACAAAAGGTCCGGTTTTAGGGCTCCTGCTTCCAGAACCAGCATCCTGGTGACCAGCTTGCCCAATTGGTCAACTTATTCATTTCCTAAACTACCAACATGACAGGGTGTTCAAACGAAAGCGACTGGCAGCCAGCTTGATGGAGGTCAGAGAAAAGATCCTGGATAGCCTTAAAAAGTCTGTAAGGGGAGTAGCATTGGCCTATAGCCTCATGGCTGCTAAGGGAGTCACTACAGATTAGGATACTCTTGCCAGTACAAGAACGAACATGGCTAAGGTCTAATTTAATGGTCATCATTTCAACAGTGACAACATTGCAGCTGCTTGGCAGAGAGAGGAATTCACTGCACTGTCCATATGTGTATGCAAACGAGTTCGTCTGTCGACTATTGAGCCATTGGTGAATACCACATCCGAAACTGGATATGTCTCAAGGACAGCCAAGTATTGGCAGCGAAAAATCGAGGTGTCAACGCAATCTTTTGGACCAAAGGAGACTTTGGGACAAATACGAGGTTAGGGCACAACCCATGGGCCAGATCTTATGTCTCTCTGACCAGATGCGACTGTGGAAGCAGTTTCATATCCAAACAGAGGCATGCAGAAATTGTAAACCCAGTTCTGGGTCACTGCTTTGGAGGTCAAGCTCCGCTCCTGTCGCAAGTCAGACTCCACAATGATGAATGAGGTCCAGTATCCACAATGCTGAGGGTGACGCTGAATCATATGCAAGACACCCATAGTCAAGACAGCATTCAAATGGTTCAAATGGCTCTGAGCACTATGGGACTTAACATCTATGGTCATCAGTCCCCTAGAACTTAGAACTGCTTAAACCTAACTAACCTAAGGACATCACACAACACCCAGCCATCACGAGGCAGAGAAAATCCCTGACCCCGCCGGGAATCGAACCCGGGAACCCGGGCGTGGGAAGCGAGAACGCTACCGCACGACCACGAGATGCGGGCAAGACAGCATTGAATCAGGGCTTTGAACAGCCGCAAAGGGGTTGGGTTATCTGCACCCCAGCTAGTGTTGCTGAGGCAACGAAGTGTATGAGGTGTCGCCAGGACTTTCGCTTAAGTTGGCGAAGATAGAGAAGCCACATCAACTGGGAATGCAAGACCAGTTACAAAAAGCGGTGAATCTCAACTACAAGAAGTAATTGATCGTCTAGGAAAGTTCTGGGTGTTGGTAGGCAGCACGTCAGCGGCGTAAGTGCATTACACCAGTCTTAGTGGCTGTAAACTGAAAGCAATGGGTGGGAGTGCATGACTGCGTCTTTCATTTGGCGCCCTGCAGGAGACGATACTCAGCAACAACAAAATCAAAAACTGAAGACCCCACAGCCGCTGCTAGTCCATTGATGGTCGGTGGAAAGAGGGGTGTGTTCAGTACAGAGCCTTGTGGGACACCTTCTCTTGAATGTGGCGGACACTGACTGAAGCAGCCGCTTGAACCCGGAATGTATGGTGCGACAGGAAATTTCTGACAAAAATTGGGAGTGGTGCCCTCTCGTATAACGTAGTAAGGACATGGTGATGCCACGTTGTGTCATAAGCCTTCTGTAGGTCGAAAAAGAGGTGCTGACGACTGTCAGGATGGCGGACTCCAGCTGATTCAAATTACCAGCAGTGGAATGGCCTTTGCAGAAACCGTCCTGGTATGCAGCCAAAAGACACCAAGACAAGAAGCCAACACAGCTGCTTGTTCACCATGCACTCGAGCAACTTACAAAGAACGTCAGTAAGGCTGATTGGGCGATAACTGTCCATCTCGAGACGAGAGGGTTCTTATCCGGCTTCAGTATCGGAAATATCGCGCTTTCTCGTCAGTGAGATGGAAACTCGACCCTCATTCCAGATCCAGTTAAAGAGGACAAAGATGTGACGTTGAAAATCCACTGAGCAATTTTTCATCATTTAGTTGTGGATGTGGTCTGGCCCTGGGGCCGTATCACTGCAATGGACTAGGGCGCTGGAGAGTTACCATACATGGAATGGAGCATTATATGGCTCCAGGTGGTGTGTAGTAAACGATAAGAACACTTGCTCCTCCCACTGTTTTGTGAGCTGGAAGGCAAGGTGAGAGTTCCCAGATGCGTATGAGTGAGCATAACGTTGAGCAAAATGCTCGGTAACAATGTCGGAATCAGCATAGATGACAACATCTAAGGAAATAACTTGGTACACCTGCAGGGGTCAAGAAGCCATAGATTCGTCTGATCTTTGTCCATACCTGTGATGGAGAGTGTGTGATACAATGGTAGAAATGTACCGTTCCCAGGAATCTTGATTTCTTCGTTTTATGAGATAGCAAACGCTGGCACAGAGCCAATTAGAAGCAATGGGGTGCTTCAGTAAAGGGTGTCGCTTATGGCAATGGAGAACCTGCCTATGATCTCTAATGGCTACAGCGATCTCTGTGGCCAGCAAGGTAACGACAGGAGAATCCTGAGGAAGAAGGGGAGCTTGGTTGCCAGCCAAAATAATGGCTGCCATAGTATGCTGAACAGCCTCATCGATAGTGCCTCACAATAGGGAGCTAAGGACGACAGCAGAGGTGAATCCATTCCAGCCAGCATTAAAGATGACACATTTGGGTGGATGTCCAGGGCGGAAACGCCGAGGGAGGGACAGGAAGATAGGAAAATGATCACTACATCACACATCATAATGGACCCTCCAGTGGGTAGACTGCTGATAACCAGGACTGGAAACGGGAGAGATCAATGACCGAATAAGTCCTGTGTGCCATACTTAAATGTGTCGGGGCACCAGAGTTCAAGAGGCAAAGATCGAGCTGTGGCAGTAAAGTTTCGACCATAGCCAGTAATCATTGTTCAAACCAACAAAGGGATATGAACGTTCATGTCGCCCAAAACTACAAAAGTTGGGGAAAGCTGAGAGAGTAATGCACACAGTACATCCTGGGACACAACTTCATCGTGAGGGAGACAAACAGTACCTATGGTAAAAACCTGATGTGCCCATACACAAACATCACAGCCTCCAATGGTGTCTCACGAAGTACAAGGTCACTGTATATAGAGTACAGGACATACAGACAAACTTTATCTCATACCTTCTCATAGGATGATTCTTAAATTAATCTTAGTAGCCACGAAGGGCAGGGTTCCTAGTTGCTGGAAACAATGTCTACTGGATGGCAATACAGAATTCAGGGTATGTGCTTGAAAACAGCCATAGCTCAGCCAGGTGGTGGAAAAATCCGTCACAATTCCACTGGAAGATAACGCTGCGTGAATACTGTGGGGGTATGAAGCGACCGAAAGGGGGGGCGGGGGGAAGGGCTACTTATGACTTAGATGTTAGGGGTGTTCTTGGTGGGTAGGGAGCAGTGGTGCAGTGGAAGCACCACAAGGACCCTCAACCATCTGGGGGCAAGTATCATCTCTGGGGGCCCATCGTAAGAGGTGTAACAGAGGAAGGCAATGAAGTTGCAGCGGTAGCACAGGATTTCATCATTTGTCTTGGATTTAGCCACTCATACTTTCATCTGGCCCCTTGATTTGTGAGCTCTTCCAGGGTCTTGAACTCTTGGAGTTTCTTCTCCCACTTATTAATGGAGCAGTCTGATGAGCCAGGGAGCAGAGCTCGCTGCGGTTTAAACAGATGGGTGAGGAGCACAAGGAATCTTCACGTGCAGCAGGCGTCCACAGTCCCTGCAGAGAGGGTAGCAGTGTAATGAGAAGACATATGTCCATACTTCATACACCTGGAACATCTCAGAGGAGGAGGAACATAGGGTTTCACGTCACGCAGGTAGACCATCACCTTGACCTTCTCAGGCAACATATCACTTTCGAAAACCAAGATGAAGGCCCTGGTAGCAACTCTTGTTTTCCTTACGTCCCCACTGGAGACGACAGATGAAGTGCACACTCCATCGCTTTAAGCTGGTCCGCAGCTAGTCGTCAGATTTCAGAAGAAGATCATGCTGAAAGATGACACCCTGGACCATATTGAGACTCTTGTGGGAGGTGACAATCACGGTAATGTCACTCAACTTTTTACTAGAGATCAGGGCCTGTGACTGGGCAGGAGATGACATTTGAATGACTCGGGAACCACTCTTCCATAGAGATTGCTGCAGTTTCCCCGTATTTGTCTTCAATATTTTCAAAAAATGAGGGATTTGTGGCCAAAAAGGTGTCCCCATGAGTTCTAGTATAGACCAGGTATTGGGGGAGCGGGGATTTTGCTCCTTGTCGTCTAGTTCTGCATTCCTCCCACGGCATGGCAAGGGAAGGGAACGCGTTGGGATCTTACTTTGTGGCGTCGTAAGAGGCCTTTCGATTTCAAGACACTGCTAGGGCCCTGTACCACCAGCAGGAGAAATTTTAAGGTGCTTCATGTGCGAACTGTCATGGTGCCACCCAGTCCGAAAGGAGGCTCTCTTCATGGGTGCCACCTGGCCACAGCAACGACTGCCTGGCCAATAATCTGTTGCCGGGAGTCCCCACACCCCAGTCACGATGGGCACATACTCCATGCGATAAATGGGGAGTATGCAGTATAGGCCCCAACAGTGCGATCCCTGTGTAGTCAGAGAGCTACCATCGTGCAGTTACTTGACGACACCCTGCCGCTCCTCCGCCACACTGGCATGGCTACCGTGCTGCATTTCGGGCATACTATGACAACAGGAAGTAAGGGTGCCAGGGTGGAAGGGCACAGAGGCGGAGCGTACACCACAGTGGGCGGCCTTCCCATCACTGTACGCACTTTTGTAAATTTGCAGAAGATGGCAGATCAGACCCAATAATTGAACCTTGTAATTGTTAGTGGAATGTGAAGATAGCGTCGGGGAATGGAACTAGAAATCAGGACCAAAATCATGAAGCCGAGTCTGCACCAAAAGGACCATCCGACGGAAAGTCATAGGAGGAAAGAGAGAGTCGAACTGTAGGTTTGCGGCACATAAATGGACAGACAATACTGATCACGACCACAATTACTTCAATTGCGATTACCACTACAGTTTTTACTTAATTCTGAAACTATATAATACGGAGGTTGGAAGCGGGCTCGCCAGCCGATCTGTGGCAGGCATGATTTAGACCTCTCTGCAACAGAACTCAAACGTATGTCTCACACACGAAACTTAACTAAAATTTCGTCTAACTGTTCTTGCGGCAACATAGTCTCTAGTTTCCGCTGAAATTGGGTGTGTGTTCTGGGAATCAAGAGCATTTCCACTCAGATGTCGAACTGCTTCACCCAAGCTGTGGTAGTGGTGGTGGTAGTTTACCCCTTGACGGCCGCGTCGGAAGCTATCAATTGTGGGATATTCTCCACAAGCTGAAAAAGTATAGAGATGAGCATCTCCGTGATGTTGGCGTGCATTCACGGTAGCTGCAAGTTGGGCAGGTGTTGTGAAATGCGTCGGTCCTCTACTTATTAGGCAGTTGAATGAGGTGTCCCGACAAACGTCACCGTGACCTGAAATGGCATCTCTGTCTTCACGATTCCCTTTGGAGGAAGGAATACAGTGGACTGCATCAGGCCCCACGCCGTGAACAGGGAGGGTGCCTTCCCTTATGTCACATTCAGTTTGCTACAATGATGTCTGCACAGTATGTTTCTCGTAAGTACGATATAAGTTGACATTTAATGGCCGAGCGGTTCTAGGCGCTAAAGTCTGGAACCGCGCGACCGCTACGGTCGCAGGTTCGAATCCTGCCTCGAGCATGGATGTGTGTGATGTCCTTAGGTCAGTTAGGTTTAAGTAGTTCTAAGTTGTAGGGGACTGATGACCTCAGAAGTTAAGTCCCATAGTGCTCAGAGCCATTTGAACCATTTTGACATTTAAAGATGTTAGCACTGAAATGATTAAGTGTCTTGCCTATTCTCTTGATGCAGACACCGCATGTTTGTATCATGATATGAAGGTTACCGTTTGATCGGTTGAAACTAGTAATTACTGCTTTCTACATTCAGATCTTTATAAGTGAAGGTTTCAATAATACATCTACAGCATGTAAGTATACGAGTATAAATCGTCTCTGAATGCCGATCACGGATTACAGTAGGTCTGTATGATAATCTAGTTAAAGCAACGATAAAATGCCTTTTGTGAAATATGTATAAGAATAAGGGAAGCGTCGTTGCCCACAGCTTGCAGAGTAATCTTCCCTTAATAATTCCATTCCGTCTTCCGGTCACTTGGGAAGAACCAGATTGCGCGATGAGTTATGCCGAGGTCTCCATGTAACCGAAACTTTGTGTCATTTGCTGACCAACTTAACAGAAGAAAGTATCACATGTATCACGTGGAAAAGTGTTTCCTGCATCGAGTATAACGATTCCATTGTAATATCTTTGCTTCAGCAAATATTTTCCTATTATGCGTCTAGGACTAGAAGCATGAGGAACGTGTGGTGAATGTTTAATGCCGTAGATACAGGCAATACTGCCAACTTACAACGTCCTTGAAAACTTCATTGCCCGGCGAACCGTAGAGAAAGTTCCGCCTTCGAAACCGCGCACTGAACAACAATACCGTGCTCTGTGTGCGGAGGACGATCTTTCAAAGGTTGCGAAGACCTATTTTGACTTCTAATCGCCTTGAGAAGCGCTGCTACTGCATGCGTCGAAAAAAAATTGTCGGTAGCGTCTGCGAAGATTTCATTGCACCTACGTGTTTTAAGCGCAGTTGTGTTATTTGGCAGACAGCAGAAGCTTAACAGTCGCGAATGGAGCGGCCATTATAAAGCCAGCTGCAACAGACGCCACGTTCTTGACCTTATTCCTGTGTGTCTATGACTTCTGCACAAGGAGCAATGGCACTGATATCTTCTGCTGCTTTCTGCTGAGCACCACTAGAACCACTGTGCTCATGAGCAGCACAGTCGTTAACCGTAGAGCCGCTTTCGTTAAAGGCTATAGTACACTCCTGGAAATTGAAATAAGAACACCGTGAATTCATTGTCCCAGGAAGGGGAAACTTTATTGACACATTCCTGGGGTCAGATACATCACATGATCACACTGACAGAACCACAGGCACATAGACACAGGCAACAGAGCATGCACAATGTCGGCACTAGTACAGTGTATATCCACCTTTCGCAGCAATGCAGGCTGCTATTCTCCCATGGAGACGATCGTAGAGATGCTGGATGTAGTCCTGTGGAACGGCTTGCCATGCCATTTCCACCTGGCGCCTCAGTTGGACCAGCGTTCGTGCTGGACGTGCAGACCGCGTGAGACGACGCTTCATCCAGTCCCAAACATGCTCAATGGGGGACAGATCCGGAGATATTGCTGGCCAGGGTAGTTGACTTACACCTTCTAGAGCACGTTGGGTGGCACGGGATACATGCGAACGTGCATTGTCCTGTTGGAACAGCAAGTTCCCTTGCCGGTCTAGGAATGGTAGAACGATGGGTTCGATGACGGTTTGGATGTACCGTGCACTATTCAGTGTCCCCTCGACGATCACCAGTGGTGTACGGCCAGTGTAGGAGATCGCTCCCCACACCATGATGCCGGGTGTTGGCCCTGTGTGCCTCGGTCGTATGCAGTCCTGATTGTGGCGCTCACCTGCACGGCGCCAAACACGCATACGACCATCATTGGCACCAAGGCCGAAGCGACTCTCATCGCTGAAGACGACACGTCTCCATTCGTCCCTCCATTCACGCCTGTCGCGACACCACTGGAGGCAGGCTGCACGATGTTGGGGCGTGAGCGGAAGACGGCCTAACGGTGTGCGGGACCGTAGCCCAGCTTCATGGAGACGGTTGCGAATGGTCCTCGCCGATACCCCAGGAGCAACAGTGTCCCTAATTTGCTGGGAAGTGGCGGTGCGGTCCCCTACGGCACTGTGTAGGATCCTACGGTCTTGGCGTGCATCCGTGCGTCGCTGTGGTCCGGTCCCAGGTCGACGGGCACGTGCACCTTCCGCCGACCACTGGCGACAACATCGATGTACTGTGGAGACCTCATGCCCCACGTGTTGAGCAATTCGGTGGTACGTCCACCCGGCCTCCCGCATGCCCACTATACGCCCTCGCTCAAAGTCCGTCAACTGCACATACGGTTCACGTCCACGCTGTCGCGGCATGCTACCGGTGTTAAAGACTGCGATGGAGCTCCGTATGCCACGGCAAACTGGCTGACACTGACGGCGGCGGTGCACAAATGCTGCGCAGCTAGCTCCATTCGACGGCCAACACCGCGGTTCCTGGTGTGTCCGCTGTGCCGTGCGTGTGATCATTGCTTGTACAGCCCTCTCGCAGTGTCCGGAGCAAGTATGGTGGGTCTGACACACCGGTGTCAATGTGTTCTTTTTTCCATTTCCAGGAGTGTAGCTTAAATGCACATACTGCCGTTTAAAGAACGTAATAGTGAGAAACTGGCGCACACAAAGTGAAAGAAAATTATGTCTACAGATAAGTGTAAAGATAATGGATCTTAAAGTAATCTGTTATTTTTCCAATCTCACATCTTCATCATCAGTTAAAGATACGAGATCTAATATATTTACAGTGCTAGAATCATTCGAAACCGACTGTAGCTATATGTTAATAAAGTGCTGGAGTAGCTCTAATGGAAGTGTAGGATCTTTCAAAACGGTTTATCCGATCACACAAGACTGTAACTTCTGAAGACATAAACTTGGGGTAAATGCAGCGTACGAACAGGACTACAACGTTTTTATTTCCAAAAGAACTGTCTGGTTTTACGAGGAGACATATTTTAGATGGTTGAAAATATGAACTTGGTAGTTTTACAATTTCGTTTACCATCAGTGTTTCATTGAACTCTCATAAATGTTTAATATGGCTTCCACTGAATGCATGACGAACATCCAGACAATGACCAAACTCGTCCCAAACTTTTGAATACATTTGGAGTCCGTGCATTTACTGCTTTTGCTACGCAGTGTCTTACGTCGTCTGAATTTGATGTGGGAAGGGAGTCTTCCACACACACACACACACACACACACACACACACACACACACACACACACACACAAGTTGCTTACCTTAGCACCAAGCGGCTCTGGAGGTGAATGATGCAACGCGAGATCGATACAGCCTTACTTCCAATCCCTCTTTGAAACAGTCCTCCAAAAAGAAATACTCTCACATGCAGGTGCCAGCGCGGTGATCCTCCGTCCTCTGAAAAAATTAAACAGTCGGCATGTCCTCGATTCGACGGACATTGGGTAATGAACAATCTAGCGACCTAGCTATAACAGGGAGATATCAACAGGAAATGGCAGCTGGTGGCAAGGTAATGTTTGTGTCGACGCATAAACTAAGTTTTACATCAAATTTCCATCATCAATCCTATAGTCTTCTGAAATTGGATGAATGTTTTTGAAACACATTGTATTTTTATGAAAAATTCTCCGGCGTTTTCGACTAATGTCCCGGTAATCATATAACTTCAGCAAGATGTCACTGCCAAGTAACATAGCTCCGTAAATCTTGGACCACGCACAGAAAGAACTGCTACTGTACAGTACAGTACAGTACAGAAGGTTGTATAATGAAATACGCAATTAGATGAACACAAGCAGCACTTATTAGTGAAATACAGTAACTACAGTGAAATTGGAGGACAGTACAAACTGTTAATAGGGTGTGTGATCAGCACAGACGGCACTGCATGCTCTGGAACGTGCTCCGTTGCTGGCTTCAAGGCTGACAAGGAGTACCTGTGGTAGGGCGTCCCGTTCTTCCACCAGAGCGATTGATAATTGCTAGATGGTCGTTGGTGCATTTGGGTACGCTGCAATACGTGTCCCCTAGTCATTGCACATGTGATCAATACGTTTTAAGTCGGGGAAACGCGTAGGCTAGTCCATTCGCTGTGTGTCCTCTCGTTCCAGCACCTCCCCAACATGTGCACTTTTATACCGTCGTCCTTTGTCATCCAACAAAATGAAGTGAACATAGAGCGAACCACTGAAAAGGCTCACGTTTGGAAAGAAAACAGTGTCCCAATAACGGTGGGTGTACCTTGTGCAAACATTTGGAGGTCAGTATGTTCATGCTACATCATGCCTCCCAATGGCATGACAAGTGGACTACCATCGATGTTTGACAGCGTTCCTTGGTGCATTAAGTATTCCCCTCTCGCCAGAATGTTAAGGGGACCACACCGTGGTTCAGGTCGAAAAAAAAATTGATGTTCGGTGTTCATCATATTTCGATAGATTAAGGTTTTATTTAAGTACGCTGAAAAGGATTCCGCTGAAAAAAAAAATTCGAGCAGTACAGAGCATTTCCTACCACGTGTGTTTATGTGCCACGCTAACTTTTCTGTCACCCACTTTTCTGAATATATTTTAGATTTTTTATATCCCCTAAATTGCACGTTAGGGATTTTTTTACTCCCGAGTGTGTTGGCCATCCTTGGAATGCAACGGTCGGTATTCTTTTGTTTCTGCTGTTTGTAAACAACACGCTTTCAAACACGTGGTTAGTTTTGTTCAGGTGTGATTGCGAGTAGTTGTTATACTTACGTTTGCAGTGCTTGTTTACGTGTGTTTTATTGTGATTAAACGTAAAGGCTTTTTCAAGAAACGACAGTTTAGAAGAAACAAGTTTACAAAGCTTTCTGTACAAGAGGTTATGTCACCTGGCGGCGATGTTTCTAATTCTAATTTTTCAACAAGTGCATCATGAAAGAAGCTCTCACCATTTCTACGGAGTTACAACGAAGTTACTTTCACCTTTAAGTTTCGCAGCACCCCCTCCTCCCCCCCCTCTACCCCCCTCTGCCCCTCCCTCCCCCCCCCCCCCCTGTATGCACAAAATTTCACAATGAGATCAGAAACGAGCGTGCATAACGTTAGGATAACGCGGGCACAACAGCTGTACTTGGTGTATAGGCTTTAGCATCTGTGTGTTTCGTAACAGTACCGCAGTCAGCAAGCCGTTACTGCCGCCGAAACCACATCGCGTTCCGTCCTTGAGGAGCAGCGAGCTGTTCTGTAATAACAAGCGCAGCGCAGCCCAAGGCGGGGTGGGGGCGCAGGTGTCTGCTGAGCCGTTCCAGGAGGCGCTGACTGCTCTGTGCGCGGGCGATAACGGCGCCTTCTGTCTACAGAGAGCCGGCGCTGCACCGGGAAACTGCGAGGGAAGCCCTTGCCGAGGCACGTCCTGACTGTGGAGCGTGTTTATAAATTAGTTATACGAAAGTAACCGTTACTTGTGGAACGGGCCAATAACTTACAGAACTGTTTGATACAGTACTGAATGCAATATACCTTCAAATTTATTCCCATCTAATACTGGTAGTTTCCGACGTTTCCGCTAGGTGGCATGCGCGAATCAGTCATTCCAACAGTTATCAAGGAGTCGTGTAACGGTGCAGAGCGTGAGTATGTTAATCGTTTCATTAATCCAAATTCGCTACTACAGTTCAAAGACAATTCATGACTAAAAAATTTGACCCAGTGAACATCCGCAACTGAGAAACTTCATAGAATAAAAATCAGCTTCAGTTAGCCGTAATTTCTTAATTTATTCCACGACCGGTTTCTTCAGGTGCACCAAATAATAGTGGGAACAATTGGACAGCAATTCAATGTCGGGCTGTCCAAGCAGGCACTGTCGTTGCTGGTCCAACTCTCCCACGCGTGTTTGACATTTTGTGTGACTCCTCGTGACTGACTGTCCAGACCAGCACTTATTTATGTTCCCGTAATTATTTCGTGGCGCTAAAGGTGAATCCTCATGCTTCGAAAGTACGAGGGAATCAAATATAAACGGGATTTTCGTTCCTGAACATCAACAGTTGGTAGGACTGGCCCCGCGCTTCTGCTATGCTTAGGCGGGACCGTTAGGAGTGAGGAGAGCGTGCTGTTAGATATTTCCCGCCGTTTCGTCAGTAACACTCACGATGTCTGGGCAACAGGTGCACCCCTCCGTTGCGCAACGCATAATTATTAAATATCTTGCTCGTGAAGGAGTTACAGCGCCGGAAATTCCCCAAAGATCGACTGCACAGTTCGGTGATAAAACATTACCAAGGACGTGTGTGTTTGCCTGGCATAAAAAGTTCAAGCAAAGACAAGAACGTGTGGAAATATGTAACACGATCGCCGTCCTCGGAGCAGCTTTACAGACAGAAACATTCGTGCGGTTAAAGACATTACTGACGACGATCGACGGGCGAGAGTACCAGAAATTGCACAAAAAGTCGGAATCAGTTACGGGAGCTTTCAAGCAGTCATCACAAACGACCTACATTTCCCTAAAGTGTGTTCCACATGGGTCCCTAAAGTTTTGACCGAAAATCTGAAGTTGAGACGTTTACAGGTGTGTCAGAGGCTTTGTTTGCGGAAGAAGGTAACGCATTTTTGAGTCGGATCGTCACCTGCGACGAAACATGGGTTCACCACTACAGAATCCAAACAAACGAGTAAGGAGTGGCGGAGGAAAGGGGAGGCGGCACCAGTGAAAGCCAAGACTCGACTGTCAGCTGGACAGGTTCTTTCAACAGCTTTTTCGATCAGCGAGCCATTTGGCTGATTGATTTTTTGCATGAGCGACGCACAATCAATGCTGCTTACTACTGCGAACTGTTGAACAGGGCGAGAATTGCATATCGCCGCGAAAGACGAGACCACACTGCAGCTGTCTCTCCAAGCTACAGAAATGCACTGGACTACACTTGATCATCCTCCCTACAGCCTGGACTTATCGCCGTGCGATTTCCATTTATTCAGACCGGTTGAAGAAGCTGTAGGAGGGCGACGATTTGTAGATGACAGCGCAACTGGCTGGTGATACAACCCAGTTCTTTTTATGATGAGGGCATCAAAAATCTGCCCATACGCTGGGGACAAATGCATTTCCAAAGCTGGAGACTATGTGAAAAAATAAATTATAATTCTATTTTGTCGAAAGTCGACATGTTGAGAAACGTGGCTGTTGTACTTAAGGTTTATAATTTATATAAAAAACAGCTACCAGCCACATGTATGGTTTAGAAAGGTTTATTATCTTCAGACCATGACCGGTTTCGGATTTATCTTTACAAAGCCATCTTCAGATGGCAGATTACAAGCGTTCTTAGTTGGACCCAGTTTTGTTTATGTTATTCATTTGCTGCAGAACTACACAGCACTACACAAAACTGGGTCCAACTAAGAACGCTTGTAATCTGCCATCTGAAGATGGATTTGTAAAGATAAATCCGAAACCGGTCATGGTCTGAAGATAATAAACCTTTCTAAACCATACATGTGGCTGGTAGCTGTTTTTTATATAAATTATAAACCTTAAATTATAATTGCCTTGAGTTTTTCAATAAATGAATTTAAATAAAAATTAAAATCCCGTATATATATGAATTGGTACAACTGTTGTCTGTGTATTAAATAGGACGCTGGGTCAGGGTCAGCCAGCAGTCTCTGAAGCACAAATTGACAAGTCCCGCCTTCTTACATTCATAATCCAGGTAAATCAACGAGATGTGCCAGCTTAGAATTGAATTTGTTTAGTGTTACAGTATGGAAGGTAATATGGAAAAGCATGCCATTCAAACCCGATGTAACGGAACTGTTGCAAACTTTATGAGAAAGTGACAAAGAAAACGAGCTGAGTTTTGTGTAGCAATGTTTAATAAAGTGCAGACTGAAGATGATTTTCGTAATAAATTTGTGTTTATTGACGAAGCTACCTTCCATACTTGCGATAAAGTGAGAGCCGGCCGTGGTGGCCGAGCGGTTCTAGGCGCTTGAGTCCGGAACTGCGCTGCTGCTTCGGTCGCAGGTTCGAATCCTGCCTCGGGCATGGATGTGTGTGATGTCCTTAGGTTAGTTAGGTTTAAGTAGTTCTAAGTCTAGGGGACTGATGACCTCAGATGTTAAGTCCCTTAGTGCTCAGAGCCATATGAACCATTTGCGATAAAGTGATTCCGCGTAACGTTGATAAATGGGGTGAGTGGCAACCACGTTGTTTAATGGAACATGTACGGATTCACCGGAGGTATATGCTTTGTACGCTGCAAGCTGTAACTAGATTTACGGTCCTTTGATTTTTGCCGAGTCGATTGTAATTGGTGCGTCGTACTTGGACATACTTGAGCGTTATCTGATGTGTCAATTACAACATGATATTGGCATAGAATTTATTTTGGAGAAAGATGGGAGTGCCACCACATTATCACCGTGATGTTGTCACGTATCTCCGTAGAATGAGCCGACTAGGACTGGACGTGGTGGAACAATACCCTGGTTACCAAGAGAACCTGATTTAACCCTAATGGACTTTTGTGTATGAGGTAACATTAAAGGCACAGTGTTCGTTTCTCCGCTCCCGAGAAACGTCGACGTGCTGCGACAACGGACAACACAAGCGGTTGCCACTATACTTGCTTTATGGCATTTGGCACGAAATTAATTATTTTAACCAACATGGTTGGGAGTGTCAGAGATCCTTACTTGAGATCGCAAAATAGCATTTATTTAAAATGAAAGGTTTCGACATAAACAGTTACGCATCTTCCGGTTGATTGCAATGTAAAGAGTATAAAAGCGCATTGTAACTACGGAAGCCAGTCTGTCACGGAATATCCAAATATTAAACTAAAAAGGCGTGATGTTTCACCCATTTTCTGTAGCTGGCTAAGGGCTGAGAAGCTGCGTGTTATCAAGACTATAACTGCTGCTAGTGGTTGTACATCAAAGTGTTAAATAGTGGTTGATAGCAAACGAAGTATAAAACTAACAGTACAGTTGTATGTATACTGTTAAACACGTGCAGCTATTTAAATAAATAGTGCAGGCTATTAATAAAATTGCTTAACTTTAAATACAAGTGCACAATTATAAAAGGTTGAGTGGACGTTGAACGGCATCTGGTGGTACTTGTGTACGTCAAGGCGACGCCGTTTCCATGGAAATGGCGATGTGTTGGCCGTTTTTTGTCGAAGGCCACGCTCTAAGACGCCGTTGTGCAGGCTGCATTGTCTAGTGCTTATTGGCGTCAAAAGATGTACGTAGATCACGCTCTTCCCATAGAGACGTTGTCCATATGGCAATTTCTTTGGTTGGATTGGCGTTTTATTCAAAATTTTCAGTATTGGGCTTAGAGAATACCGTGATTCATAAAAGACTTTGAGGATTAGATTGCATTTGCAATAATTATAATGTGTCAGTAAAACAGTGTAGCATGAGGGCAAATTTTTTTAGATGATAATTAAAATTGGTCATAATGTGGCTATTTCAGTCGTAAAATAAATATAATGGCGTTTTTAAAAGTTTCATTGGCATTTCCAATGGAATGTCTTTTCTCGCTCAGGTTTCTATAAACTGACCTGTAGTAATTGCGAAAAGATATACACTGGACAGACTGGACGTAATTTTAAAACGCGTTTTAACGACCTTATCTCAGGAGTGACACGAAATAAACAGACGTTTCGCCAGTACCTCATAAATGAGGAAGTATGACAGGTGGCTGTTGTAAACTAACTAAAACATGTCACTATCTTCAGTTGTTCTGTAAATGTACCTAGGACATTTACCATAAATGTCGTATTTAGTCAACTTCGGAACTGCACTAGTGTATTAACATGCTAAGAAATAAATTACGTTTTTCATTATTTTTCTTTATACAATATGCATCAGTTATAGCCACTTGAAACTGAAATTGTTTCTTAGCGTGTATCCATGCTTTTAGGGCACATTGTTAATCTCATAATCAGACGAAACAATTGCAAAGGTTTTTATTTGCCCGCTTTATTCGATAATCAAAGTGCCGCTGACAGTCGCCACCCAATTGCCGGTATTTCTTTCGCACTCCCCATGAATGAGCGAAACTAAGCATTTTGTTCCCCGAAAGATGTAAATGACTGCCTCACTCTACATTTGCTACGGTCGGTGTCTTATTCTCAGTTTTCCTGGAAAGCATATAAAATAAGTCCGTAACTGACTTTAGACCCAGCTGGAAACTATAATATCATTAAATATTCGGCAGCACACTTTACCGGGAGTCACCGATCCATTGTAAGTACTAGCTGGTATACGACTTGTAATATATGGCATGTCTCGTTTTTCTTATGTGATAACAAAAGCCACAAATGCTGGTCTTGGGCAGAATGTGTGACGCCTTTGAACACTGACCACGCCGTCGAATATCAAGTCACAAGCCGTAATGTGCCAACGGTTATCATCCTTCAGAACGACGTTCACAAATTGTCCCTTTTTTCTCCGTGAGACTATTGTTTTAGATATTTTAACATTACCGGAATTGGTTTTGAGAGGAGTTTAGCATATCTGATTGGCCTGGTCATTCAAATGCGCAAAGCTTATAATACTAATAAATGATTGTTTCTCTGTACTTTTAAATATGGAATTTTATGGAGGAGGAGGACATTAATTTTATAGAAAGAACAAACTATAGTTTTAATTATACGCTGCGGACTGGATAGGTGTATTTCTATACTACGAGAAAAGGTTAATGAATTATTTAGGAATTCGAAGACTCCTCTACGAGGCACGCAGCAAATGAAATGAGAAAATACAATCCACTGAACAACAAATAATGAGAAGTGCGAGGGCCTTGTTACGGTAAGATAACAGTGACAGTAGCGGCCAAAGTAGCCTGGGAGTGAACTTTCGAATACGGGAAAATAAGGCACGAAAATCCGTGTCCTTGCTTTGCGAAAGACAAGTATTAGATAATAATATATTTTATTTATACTTCAACTGCAGACCTCTTTGTCTGGTGGTAAAGTGCGTGCCTTGTAGCTTAACTTTATATACGCATACACCAGTAAATTTTTTTTAAAAAACATATGTCTGCAACTTTAATGTTAAGTGTAGCTTTTCTTAAATATATCACTGTAGCTTTCCTTCTTTAACCTACTTCTCTGTGTAACTGTCTATGTAGCGTAACTCAAGTCTCATTGGTAGCTGTATGTAACAGTTAGTTGCATTTCATATGACGCTGCTACGTTTAGAGGCCATAAGTCCACAATTACCTACATTACTTACAAGCTCTCTCAACGCTAAGCCGGCCGCGGTGGTCGAGCGGTTCTAGGCGCGCAGTCGGGAACCGCGCGACTGCTACGGTCGCAGGTTCGAATCCTGCCTCGGGCATGGATGTGTGTGATGTCCTTAGGTTAGTTAGGTTTAAGTAGTTCTAAGTTCTAGGGCACTGATGACCACAGATGTTAAGTCCCATAGTGCTCAGAGCCATTTGAACCATTTTGAACCATCAACGCTACGCATCTGACCTACATGTGATTGCTATGTTATGGTTAACTTCTCACATCAGTCTGTGGATTTCTAACGTAAAACATTTACACAACCTTTGAACTAAATAGTATTGGCATCTATGTTAACTAAATTACTATTTCATTGCATATAATCTAACACACAAGGGAACAGTCACTGTTCCCTAAAGGCACTAACCAGTTAAGGTCTGGCCCCAATAATGTCATAGCTAATTTTGCTGTTAATTAAAATCAATGTTGACTGGTGTAATGCAAGAATGATAAGCGCCAGCAGATCGCATATTAATACTCGGATCTGTTGAGTTGCAGTACGAGTCCCAACAGTTTTGCTGTAGAAACTTTTGAATAGTCATGTGAGATATTCAGGCACAATAACGAATAACTTGAAATCTATTGAAATTCCTTTGTGTATTGATTGACAGAAAACGGAAGATATGATCATACCTCCACGATTGTGGAGTTGGTGGCTATTGCTGTAAGAAAAGTTTTCAGTTTTATCGTGTTTTTTGCAACGCCAGCTTAGCCATAATATTAAAACCACACAAAACCATTGGTTCCTGAGAAATCGATTTTCGCTTACTTTATTCCTATTATTTCCTGTAATAAAACTAGAAATCAAAAGAAGATTTAAATATTTTAACTCCCTCAGTTTTAAGGTACGTGGAAAAAAATTAATTTAAACAGGAAAATAAAAGAAAACGCAGTCCGTTCACAGTTTGCTGCTTTTCTCGAAAAGTGTTATATGATTCACTACAGAAAATCACCAGTATTCTCCTACTGATTCAAATTTTTTGAAACTCTACTCAAAAATTATTTTGCAGTCGGGGATCGTATCTCTATTTGGACATTACGAATAGTCAGTGCTAAGGAGTGAAAACTGTGGTTGAAGAACGCTGTTTTTTGTGTTAATTTATACGTTTTCCGGGGTTGCAGGCAGATAAGTGCGTGTTTTGTAGACGCAGGCAGCAGATGATCTCCTTCCTATTTTTATTGTAAACTATGAATCACCTCTTATGTTTTAAAATTTCTCCTTATACTATGGCACAAGTTTTTTGTGTTTCATCCTGTTTACAATCTTTTAAAGTAAACGGAGGATTGTATTTCTTTGATACCGCACTACGCAAAAACTTCCAGACTAGGAATGGTGCCCTCCGTAATACAACTGGCTTCCGACGACGACAGTGGGAAACTACTATAAAGACCAGATGGGAAAGTCTGGAACACTGGATGTACAATCGAATCGTACCATCTAACAGGCCACACCAAGTGGTGACAGCTACATTATTGTTTCGGAAATGTTGTACCAATGTGTTTGTTACTCGTTCTTTAAAAAAGATTTATTTAGGAATGAAAAATTTTGGCACTGTTGGTATGGCTAATTGATATTTCGTGCTTTTTATTCGGTTATTGGTAAGAAATAAAATCACCTGTTATAACCGTGATTAAGCAAATATCGAACAATATTAATTAATATTAAGTCCCATAGTGCTCAGAGCCATTTGAACAATTTTTTTTGAACTGCATTGTAAATATGTTGCTCGTCTTCTGCTTAATTTTTGCTCGCATCCGTAACACACTATCGGGTGAGGTAAATGGTTCCATAATTGTTTTTGTCTCATGGTAGGAAATAGCTGGTGTCGTCGCATGATATTCTGTGGACTTATATCTGTATGTTACTGCTTTAGAATCTATGTGTGAACCGCTGGATTTGAATGCACTGTAAGTATACTATTCGTACCCTACGTAGTTTTTCGTGGTTAATCACTTTTAAAAGAGGCCTCCGAAATTTTCGTGGGAGTGAAAGTATGAGTCTAGTACCACTAATTTCTGATAAAATGTATTGTTTGTAGCACCTGTTAATAACGCATGAAAACATTTGCTTGATTATTGTTGCATTTTTATCATTTTCACGGAAGAATGATTCACGAGGACCATAAAGTACACTCACCTACATCTACTTCCATATTCTGCAATCGCTGTAAAATGTGTGGCAGTCACTAGCAAAAATCAACACCATTCAGATCAGAATTAAATACTCTTTCCGTGACAACATGTAATTAAGTTGAATACGAATGTCAAAGGCTGCTAATATGGATTTCTCATTATCTGCGAGAAAGTATGGGAAACGGAATTAAAGTAAAATAACCTAGAATAGAAGCAATGTGCGCATTTAAAACTAGTGATTAACAACCACTAACAAATAAATGTAAGTTCACACAACATCATGCGACGAAACCAGTTTCTGGTTGTATGACACAGAGACAAATATAGAATCATTTACTCTTCAGAACATTATGCATGCGAGCAGAAATCATATACAGGATGCAGTTCATAGAGAAGTACACAAAAGAAGTTCTAATCAGAAAACACTATGCGAGTCTGTTTACTACAAAATAAAAATATATATGGGGCACTTTAACTCACCCAACAAGAAAACAGGATGAAAAAGGATTAATAAAATTGCAGCGCTCCAAGTGTCCTGGCAGTGAACCAAGGTAATGTTACCATATATGAATCCCCCCCCCCCCCCGATATAACCAGAGTCCAATGAAAATAAGTCATGAATGTTACACAGGTTTTTTTGTAACTCGCTGTCGCAGTGCCGCCAAGTGGCCGGCATGTATAAACAGACTGCTAAACGATTGTTGACAAGTGTGTATATACGGAGTGAAGAAGCACATTCAAAATCTCAGATCGTATTTCTGAGGTTATTGTGGCGATATTAACATGGTTTATATGGTTCAAATGGCTCTAAGCACTATGGGACTTAACATCTGAGGTCATCAGTCCCCTAGACTTAGAACTACTTAAACCTAACTAACCTAAGGACATCACACACATCAATGCCCGAGGCAGGATTCGAACCTGCGACCGTAGCAGCAGCGCGGTTCCGGACTGAAACGCCTGGAACCGCTCAGCCACAAAGGTCGGCCCGGAGATTACAGGACGCCTACCGTCGCCGGGAAGCGTCAGCAAGTATTTTGTCTGCAGTAAGAGTTGCTCATCATGACGTGCTCCATCAGTTCTAAACGTTTCATGCAAAGACTTGCGTTATGCGAGGGCTTGAACAGGAAAGAGGGGGAATCATAGTTGTACCGCAAGTACCCACCACCATGCACCGCTATGTGGCTTCCAGAGTGCAAATGTTAAGCGTGTAACTTCTAAAACCTGAAATAAATTTACATTTAAAGTCAAAGAGCTTGATGTCAAACAATAAGAAACGAGTTTTTCCTGCTGGAATGATTCCTTATGATTCCGGAGAAAACTAACACCTTCTTTATTCTACGTCAACTCATCTAACGTATGCCACGAAGGACCTCAAAAGACAAAATCAAATGGTCGTGAGGGAGCTAAATTGCGCTGTTAGCGAGTTGCAAAAAACAAAAAAAAACTGTGTGACTTTCATGAGTTATTTTCATGGGACTCTGGGTATATCAAAGGGGGGGGGGGATTCATATACGGACTTACGGTAACATTACCTTCGTTCACTGCCAGGCCACTTGGAGTGCTGCAATTTTATTAATCCTTCTTCGTCCTGTTTTCTTATTGGGTGAGAATTATTAGATAAACTGCATAGTACTTAACCCAGTAAACTGGTATAGTGATTTTCAACAAGGAACTTTGAGAATGCACGTCTCCAAACTCAGAAACATATTTTAGGAGCGAATCAGGAACTTGAAATTAGCTAGGACTATCCCTTTTCACACGAAGCAGCAGACTGAATGCAGGAAATACAAGCCATACGTCCTTTTTAGTGTGCCTGGGCCCTGCCATCTCTATCGCTCTTTATCAATACCAAAGGATGCCTAGCGCAGTCGGGAAACGTCATGGAACATTTTGTCTCCAACGCAAGTTTTTCCCCATGACGTGATTTATCACCCCGAGACATTTGATGCAATGTGTCCGTGCTAAAAGTAGTCAGACGTATCTTACTTACGTTTTGGCAGATATTTGCATTGCAATCTTTAGTTTGAGTCAGTACTAACAAATACTGCTCACTCTCCTCTCTTCACACGATGCCAAGTTTCGACGAAAAGTTTCTGTTTCTTTCCCTTAGAAACAAAATTACTGCTAAAGCGGAATTCTACGTGCCCACTTGTTAGATAGGCCTCAAATTAGTCTAGTGCGACAACAGAACACACAGAATAACTAGTATTCCAGCAGCAACAGCACCATCCCAGCCTACGATGAAGGTTACTACCATACTGCAGCGCTGCTCAGTCGCTACTGTAGTACTGGTTGTTCTTCGTATTTTACTCTGCCTGCTAATACATTTCGATAAGACAAATACCTCATTGGACACAACAGGTACATGAAATGTATTTACATTTGTGAATATGGAAAGTTCACGGTTAGACCCAGACTTGCGTATGTTATCAACCACTTGTCTACAGCCTGCACTCAGTTATTATTCATATGCATTATTCATATTCCCGTACAGGGGAGACATTTTAATTGAAAGTCATTTGCCCAGTGTTGGCTGATAAATACGATATTGCAGCGCCTGTGTTGTTCAGAAGTACAACGCAAAGTTCTTTCAGACATGCATGCACGCTCGGATAGCCTAATTCCAAGGCGACAGCTTGCGGTAAACGGAAAATCCTGGTTCGACTCACAGTTCGACACAAATTTTCGTTATTCAAATGGTTCAAATGGCTCTGAGCACTACGCGACTTAACTTCTGAGGTCATCAGACGCCTAGAACTTTGAACTAATTAAACCTAACTAACCTAAGGACATCACACACATCCATGCCCGAGGCAGGATTCGAACCTGCGACCGGAGCGGTCGCTCGGCTCCAGAATGTAGCGCCCAGAACCGCACGGCCACTCCGGCCAGCTTTTCGTTGTCATCATCCCATTATACTGCTGATATTTGTCAATATTCGCAAATGCAAATATATTTCATGTACTAGACCAGTCTAGGGCGAATATTTGTTTTATCGAAATGTGTTAAGAGTCAGAATAAAATACGAAGAATTACAAGTACAGCTGCAGCGCCTGACCATGGCAGTAACAGTCACCTTGGACCAGGGACGTACTATCGCTGCTGAAGTACTGGTTATTCGTTGTGTTCTACATCTGCATCTACAAGGATTCACTGCAACTCACGCTTAAGTGCCTGGCAGTCTGTTCACTGAAACACCTTCACAATAAGTCTCTATTATCCCAAACTCGAACAACACGCTGAAAAGACGAACATCTATATTTTCTGTGCGAACCTACTTTACCTGCTTTCATTATGATGGTCATTTCTCCCTATGTAGGCTGGCGTTAACAAAATATTTTCGCATTTGGAGGAGAAAGTTGGTGATTGGAATTTCGTGAGAAGCTTCCTTCGCAACAAACAACGACTTTCTTTTAATGATGTCAAGCCCAAATCCTGTATAATTTCAGTGACGCTCTCTCCCATATTTAGCCATAATAGAAAACGTGCTGCCCTTCTTTGAACTTTTCCGATGTACTCCGTCAGTCCTATCTGGTAAGGATCACACACCGATCAGCAATATTCTAAAAGAGTACGGACAAGCGTAGTGTAGGCAGTCTCCTTAGCAGAGCTGTTACATTTTCTAAGTGTCCTGCAAATACAACGAAGTCTTTGGTTAGCCTTCCCCACAACATTTTCTGTGTGTTCCTTCCAATTTAAGTTGTTTGTAATTGTAATTCCTAGGTATTTAGTTGAATTTACGGTCTTTTGATTTGACGTATTTATCGTGTAACCGAAGTTTAACGGATTCCTTTTACCACTCATGTGGATGACCTCACACTCTTCGTTATTTAGGGTCAACTGCCAATTTTCGCATCATTCAGATATCTTTTCTAAATCGTTTTGCAAATTTCTTTTGATCTTCTGATGACTTTATTAGTCTATAAACGACAACTTCATCTGCAAACAACCTAAGACTGCTGCTCAGATTGTCTCCCAAATCGTTTATATAGATAAGGAACTTAAAAGGGCATATAACACTATCTTGGGGAACGCCAGAAATCACTTCAGTGTTACTCGATGACCTTCCGTCAATTACTACGAACTGTGACCCCTCTGACAGGAAATCACAAATCCAATCACATAACTGAGACGATATTCCATAAGCACGCAATTCCTCCACGAGCCGCTTGTGTGGTACAGTGTCAAAAGCCTTCCGGAAATCCGGAAATGCGCAACCGATCTGAAATCCTTGTCAACAGCACTCATCACTTAATGCGAATAAAGAGCTAGTTGTGTCTCACAAGAACGATGTTTTCTAAACCCATGTTGACTTTGTGTCAATAGACCGTTTTTTTTTCGAGGTAATTTATAACATTCGAACACAATATATGTTCCAGTATCCAGCTGCATATCGACGTTAATGATATGGGCCTGCAATTAAGTGGATTACTACCTTTCTTGAATATTGGTGTGACCTGTGCAACTTTCCAGTCTTTTGGCATTGATCTTTCGTGGAGCGAACGGTTGTATATGATTCTTAACTATGAAGTTAATGCATCAGTATACTCTGAAAGGAACCTAATTGTTGTGCAGTCTGGACCAGAAGACTTGCTTTTATTAAGTGATTTAAGTTGCTCCACTACTCCAGGATATTTACTTCTACGTTACTCATGTTGGCAGCTGTTCTTCATTCCGTTTCTGGAATATTTACTTCATCTCCTTTTGTGAACGCATTTCGGAAGATTGTGTTTAGTAACTCTGCTTTTGCAGCACTGTCTTCCTTAGTATCTCTATTGCTATCGCGCAGAGAAGGCATTGACTGTTTCTTGCTGCTAACGTACTTCACATACGACCAGAATCTCTTTAGATTTTCTGCCAGGTTTCGAGACAAAGTTTCGTTGTGGAAACTGTTATAGGCATCTTTCATTGAAGCCCGCGCTGAATTTCGAGCTTCTGTAAAAGATCGCCAATCTTCGGGATTTTGCGTCTGTTTAAATTTGGCATGTTTGTTTCGTTGTTTCTGAAACAGTTTTCTGACGCTTTTTATCTACCAAGGAGGATCAGCTCCGTTGTTTGTTAATTTATTTGGTACAAATCTCTCAATTCCTCTGAAAGAAACCTCATTGGTGTACAGTCTGGACCAGAAGACTTGCTTTTATTAAGTGATTCAAGTTGCTTCACTATTCTGAGGATATCTACTGCCAGGTTACTCATATTGGAAGTTGTTCTTGGTTTGAATTCTAGAATACTTCGTTCGTGTATTTTGGTGAAGGTGTTTCGGAAGGCTGTGTTTAGTAACTCGGCTTTAGCAGCACTGTCATCGTTAGTATTTCCATTGCTATCGCGCAGGGAAGGCACTGATTGTGTCTTGTCTCTAGCATGCTTTACATACGAGCAGAATCTCACACTACACTTCACCACAACACAGAATACCTCATATGAGTTGACATTCTTTTTAGTCGATTGACACTGAATTCGGATTTATGAGTTACACGTTTTGATCTGATGAGTTGACATTCTTTTTGGTCGATTGACACTGAATTCGGATTTATGAGTTACACGTTTTGATCTGATCACAATAGCTGAAATGTCATAATAAATTATGGCAGCATTTCATTTAGTGAACAAAACTTTTTTTGTTAATAGTAGATATAATCGTACTGAACTTGCAGCGTCCTGGTTATCTGCTTTTACTTTGAGTGGAGGAAGATGTGTATTTAAAGAAGTTGGATTCAGCTCTTATCGTTGCACTATGAAATGATTTCCGTTGACGCAAAAGGTGGCCGAATAAGTTACAAAAGAAAACCAAATTCATCACATTAGACTTTTCTTTTATTTCGTCTACTTTCTGTGTTTCATAATTCTGCTAAAAATTTACACAAGCAGTAATTTTGTCGCTGTATGCCGTGGAATCCGCCCGAGCATCGCGTGGGCCCGGTTTTTTCTCTCTTTTCTCCTGCCCCTGTTTCTTTAAATAGTGTCTGTCTCCATTGTCTCCAGCGACGAGCTATATTCCATCTGCACGCATCCGCAACCTGGACACAGAGGGGCTGGAAGATTTTTGTGCCAGTACTCCGCTTTAGCGAGGTGGTAAGCGGCAAGCGGGTCCCGTGAAATTCGCATCAGCTTGCCTGCCCGCGCCATTGTTCTCTTTCAGCGCTACCTCGCCTCGTACAGTATCTGCCGGGCGCAGGCGCAAGCGCTCTCTCTCTCTCTCTCTCTCTCACGAGAGAGCGAGAGAGAAAGAGAAAGAAAGAAAGAGAGAGAGAGAGAGAGAGAGAGAGAAGAGGCTGGGGCGCCGAATATAAGGCTAATCGAGTCGCAGGCGCCTCGTATTATATTAATTCAGACAGACGTGCGCCCGAGTGGCCTTCCGTGTCCCATCGGGCGCAGCTGATTGTCTCGGTCCCGGCGTGACTTACGGTGGGTAGGCCGGCCGTTTCCCGGACCAGACGCTTCCCGCCAATCTGTCTGATCTCGTTACGCTGCCTGGTGGAGCGTGTCTGATCGGAAAAAAGACTTCGGCGCTCCCAACCCAGTCTTCTCTCTTTTTGGTAGACCAACGGCTCAATCTGCGGATTAGTGAATAAATTATCTCTCGATTCTCAAAATAAAATACCTCACCGTTCGTTTTAGTAATACAACGATGGGAAACAGTGCATTACTAATTGCTGGACTTATATAAAATACTTCCTGTTCATTATAAGCCAGAAGTTTGCAGATACTTTTGATAGTTCGGATCGTGCGACTGTCAACATTCATTTTACACTGAGGTGACAAATGTCATGGGATAGCTCCTAATATCGTGTTGGACCTCGTCCTCTCCGGCGTAGTGCAGCGTCTGGAAGTGGTGTGGTCTCCAAAAGGCGTTGGAAGTCTTCTGCAGGAATATTGAGCTGCGCTGCCTCTATAGCCGGCCGAAGTGGCCGTGCGGTTCTGGCGCTGCAGTCTGGAACCGCGAGACCGCTACGGTCGCAGGTTCGAATCCTGCCTCGGGCATGGATGTGTGTGATGTCCTTGGGTTAGTTAGGTTTAACTAGTTCTAAGTTCTAGGGGACTAATGACCTCAGAAGTGAGTCCCATAGTGCTCAGAGCCATTTCTGCTGCCTCTATAGCCGCCCATAAATGCGAAAGTGTTGCGATGAAGTATTTTGCGCATTAACTGATCTCTCGATTATGTCCCAATAAATGTTCGACTGGATTCACGTCAGGCAATCTGGCTAGCCAAATCGTTCCCCCGAACTGTCCAGAATGTTCTTCACCTATCGCGAACGATTGTGGCTCGGTGACATTGTGGACTGTCATCTATAAAAATTCAAACTGTGTCTGGGAATATTGCTTGGGAATGTAAATTACTTGAATGGCTGCAAATGGTCTCCAAGCAACGTGAACATAACCATTTCCAGTCAACGAACGGTTCAGCTGTACCAAAGGACAAAGTCATTTCCATTTGAACACCGCCCACGCCATTCTGTAGGCACCGCCAGTTCGCACAGTGGGTTGTTGACAACTTGGGTCCATGGATTCAGAAATGACTCTAAGCACATTGGGACTTAACATCTGAGGTCATCAGTCCCCTAGACTTACGGACTTCACACACATCCATGCTCGAGGCAGGATTAGAACTTGCGACCGTATCAGCAGCGCGGTTCCAGACTGAAGCGCCTAGAACCGCTCGGTCACAGCGGCCGGCGCTCCATGGCTTCGTGGGGTCTGCTCCACACTCGAGTCCTACCACCAGCTGTTACCATCTCATATTGGCAGTCATCTGATCAGGCCATGGTTTTCCAGTCGTCTAGGGTCCAACCTGAATGGTCACGAAGCCAGGAGAGTTGAGGCATTCAATATCATGCTGTTAGCGAAGGCGATATCTTGTTGTTATGGGCAGCCATAGCCCGTTAAGTCCAGATTACGCTGGGTTAGCTCATTCGGCTTTCTCGTCAAAGAAAGGATTCAGATTTCGAGGTAGGTCAAGCACACAGTTTTGACCTACCAGGAAGTTTCAGTCCACATCTGTGTACCTAACTCTCGGCGCATAACACATTCCCGGTGGAAGTGAGGGAGTGGTGCACTGGTCAGTATAATGGACTCGCATTTGGGAAGACATGAGATTCAAATCACTGTGTAGTCGCCTGTCTGAAATTTTCCGCGGTCCGGTGATTCGATGCGTGTGAATGCTGATGTGTCACGATTTAGTGGTTTAACACACAGTTAATGCCCCGCCACACTCGTCCACTGGCGCCGAGGATGGTGATGCGTTCCTGCCGCGATAGAAAGCGAGCGAAGCACCAAAGCAGCCGAGCACAGCGTTACCGCGGGTCGAAGGGCAGGCGAGAGCGGCAGCAGGTGGGCGTTTGGTGCGTGCCAACGGAGCAGCCGCAACTGGAAACCAGCGCTGCGACCGTGGACGGAGGCCCACGGAAAACACTTTGCGAGTGGCATCAGACGCGTGGAGGGCGCGCCAGCGGCTGTTGCCTTCGTCCCAGAGTGGGTTGGTTCCTGAGTTTTGTCCGCGAGCAGCGGAACCGCCAGGTCTTGGAGCGTGCGCCTATGGAGACAAGTCGGAGTTGGAGGCTCGCAACACGAGTGGCTCCGTATGCAAGGAACATGCGCCGGTCGGTGTTGCGTACGTTGAGCCACGGAATCCTGAAGCGCGCGCCTGGGGGAGGAGTGGTGTCTGGCCGTCGCCAACACGTGAAAGCAGCTCTCATTGTATAGTGAATCGGGAAGGCGATGTTGCCTTGTGTTGTGGAGCAACGGAAAAGGACGGCCTGGAAGAGGCGCCTGAGCACTCGACTGGTAGTCGATCTGATAAACTAGTGTGGAGTCCTGAAGACTGGACGTCAGGGACCCGTGGTGTTGTCTTCGTGCTCAGATGTCGATGCTTTGCTGTTCATGGAGAGCATTGATTGGGGCAGCGTCCTGGACTGTGTTTCTGTCGTGCATACATCGTTTCGCAGTGGCCAGTACGAGTTTTTCCGAGGTTTCCCTGCTGCACTGCCGGCCTTGTACTTGCAGGAAACCAATAGTACGTAGAGTGTATGGGCAGCAGCTCTAGGGTGTAGAGGCGTGTTCGACACTAGCCGCCGGCTTTGAATTGTGACGTTATCGATGTTGTGATGTCACGTTTTGGTGTGTATTTTGAATTGAATTTCTATGTAGCCTTAATTTCTATCGATCGTAATCTCGTCGTTTTTATACAGAAAGTAATCTGTCACACTTTGCGCAGGATTTGAAATTCCTTTTGTAGTATTAGTAGCATCGCGAAATATGAGGTACGTGCGGGGCCAAGTTCTACTCGCGATTTCGAAGATGTAGAAAATAGAGGGAATGGGGGCGTCGTATAGCCGTCAAATAGCCGACGTAAGAAGCTACTCATAACAAAAGTTGATCTACAAGCCACAGTACTTGTCGTCTGCCAAACGAAACGAAAGTATCCTTCCACACTTCACACAGCCAATGTCTTTATAGGTTCCTGAACGTATTGATACATACTCGTCGAGGTGCTGTTTCAGTTCCATTTACTTTTGCAGAGTAGTAGCCTTCAAAATAGGTTATCTTCGGCTGCTCTGCTGAGGTATATCGAAACTGTAAGATGGAGAAGTGTGATGGGTCCACTCCTGTTCTCCGAATACATGAATCATCTGACAAATACGGTGAGCAGCACTCTGCGAGGTTTTCTGATGACTGTGTAGTACACGGGAAAGTGTCGTCTTTTAGCGACTGCAGAAGGACGCAGGATCAATTTCTGTTTGCCGATAAATACGAAGAACAATCTTGCAGTGTTAAAATTCAATATTAGTGGTGTACTGCTAGACATACTCACGTTGATTAAACATCTAGGCGTAACACTGCACAGCGATATGAAATTGAACGCTGCACGTAAGGTCGACAGTAGAGAAGACGAATGGTCAACTTCTGTTTATTTGAGAGAATACTAGGAAAGTGTCGTTTATCTATAAAGGAGACGACGTATATAACGTTAGTGCGACCCATTCTTGAGTACTGCTCCAGTATTGGGGATCTCCAGTAGGTCGGATTAAAGGAAGACATCGGGGGCAAGTTTCAGAGGTGTGCAGCTAGGCTTGACAACGATAGGCTCGCTTGACACACGAGTAATTATAGCCGGCATGCTCCCTGCACTCAAATGGAAATCCTTTGAGGGGAGACGATGTTCTTTCCCTGAAAAGCTACTGAGAACCGAAATTTGGAGCTGACTGCAGAACCATCTTACCACTGCCAGCATACACTCCTGGAAATGGAAAAAAGAACACACTGACACCGGTGTGTCAGACCCACCATACTTGCTCCGGACACTGCGAGAGGGCTGTACAAGCAATGATCACACGCACGGCACAGCGGACACACCAGGAACCGCGGTGTTGTCCGTCGAATGGCGCTAGCTGCGCTGCATTTGTGCACCGCCGCCGTCAGTGTCAGCCAGTTTGCCGTGGCATACGAAGCTCCATCGCAGTCCTGAACACTGGTAGCATGCCGCGACAGCGTGGACGTGAACCGTATGTGCAGTTGACGGACTTTGAGCGAGGGCGTATAGTGGGCATGCGGGAGGCCGGGTGGACGTACCGTCGAATTGCTCAACACGTGGGGCGTGAGGTCTCCACAGTACATCGATGTTGTCGCCAGTGGTCGGCGGAAGGTGCACGTGCCCGTCGACCTGGGACCGGACCGCAGCGACGCGCGGATGCACGCCAAGACCGTAGGATCCTACGCAGCGCCGTAGGGGACCGCACCGCCACTTCCCAGCAAATTAGGGACACTGTTGCTCCTGGGGTATCGGCGAGGACCATTCGCAAGTCTTCATGAAGCTGGGCTACGGTCCCGCACACCGTTAGGCCGTCTTCCGCTCACGCCCCAACATCGTGCAGCCCGCCTCCAGTAGTGTCGCGACAGGCGTGAATGGAGGGACGAATGGAGACGTGTCGTCTTCAGCGATGAGAGTCGCTTCTGCCTTGGTGCCAATGATGGTCGTATGCGTGTTTGGCGCCGTGCAGGTGAGCGCCACAATCAGGACTGCATACGACCGAGGCACACAGGGCCAACACCCGGCATCATGGTGTGGGGAGCGATCTCCTACACTGGCCGTACACCACTGGTGATCGTCGAGGGGACACTGAATAGTGCACGGTACATCAAAACCGTCATCGAACCCATCGTTCTACCATTCCTAGACCGGCAAGGGAACTTGCTGTTCCAACAGGACAATGCACGTCCGCATGTATCCCGTGCCACCCAACGTGCTCTAGAAGGTGTAAGTCAACTACCCTGGCCAGCAAGATCTCCGGATCTGTCCCCCATTGAGCATGTTTGGGACTGGATGAAGCGTCGTCTCACGCGGTCTGCACGTCCAGCACGAACGCTGGTCCAACTGAGGCGCCAGGTGGAAATGGCATGGCAAGCCGTTCCACAGGACTACATCCAGCATCTCTACGATCGTCTCCATGGGAGAATAGCAGCCTGCATTGCTGCGAAAGGTGGATATACACTGTACTAGTGCCGACATTGTGCATGCTCTGTTGCCTGTGTCTATGTGCCTGTGGTTCTGTCAGTGTGATCATGTGATGTATCTGACCCCAGGAATGAGTCAATAAAGTTTCCCCTTCCTGGGACAATGAATTCACGCTGATCTTATTTCAATTTCCAGGAGTGTAGATCTAGATGAAGACCTAGAAGGCGCACATGCCGGCAATAGGGTGTTTCTTGTACCAAGCATTTTATATCGCTGCAATTTAGCACAGTTGTTTCAACACGAAGCAGATGTGAAGGTTATAATCTGAAAAAGACTGCTTTACCGGGAAACTCTGACATGGAAAAAGAAACTATAGTATTGATCCAAATTAGCAATAAGTGTAGTGCGTAATTCAGAAGTGATCGCCGTGATTTTCCATTATGCATTAAACTGAAAGTTGATCGTTAAGACACTACACTTTATTTCCAGCACTAAAAAAGTAAAATGTATAGTTTAAGATTTCATAAAATACTATTGTTATCGCAGTGGGACACGGACAGCCAGAAATGCTGCCAAAGACTTTAGCGTCTCGTCGGCAATGCTGTCTTTACAGATGGTACCCAGGTTGGGACTGTACAAGTGTGTGGTAAGAAAGGCAAGGATCTTTAATTTCGAAACTTTGCATAGAGTTGTGTACGCTGTTGCCATTACACGGTAATACAGATAACCTGAAGAATATTTTTTATAGTTATTCAGTGAATTTTTATTTAGATATCATTATTCCATCGACACCTCTCCTCTTGAATATCTATTCGAGATTCTTCATTGCAGATTTGTCGCTATAGTGCAGTTCATCATTGTTGCATTTAAAGCTATAAAGTTATTTGTAAGAAATCAAAATGATTAACACAATAATGAAATAAAAAAGGCAAAAACTTCTGTATCGTTGTTTTAAACAAAACAACAGCTAAAGATACGAAACCAAGCCGCCCCTGTAAACTAGTATGTTATTGCTGTCGTACACACCTCCACGGTTTCGTCCATTCTCATCAACTGCTTTTCCATTTGTTGCAAACTAATACGTGTTCAGAAATTTAAGGAATGTGGTTCTTTGTATATGGCAGAGATAAGTTTGTTGCAGACTATTACATAATGTATGTTCATGTGCAAAATTTCATTTTATGACTGTGTTAGATCTGGAGAAAAGGAGTCGGTAGTTAGTTACAAAAGAAAAAAATAGAACCTTAAATGGTTGAAAGTGGAGCAACAGCTCAGTTTTCTGTACGTAATTTCTTTCTATGCATAAATATTTGATTATTCCACGGGATAAAAAATGTAATTTAAGCTCTTGATTTCTCTAGATTTTTTTTTTCTTTTCAGTTCTGCAAACGAAGTTTCTTCTGTCACGGTACCGTTGAAGTATACTCCCGCAAGAGGATTATTTTCTCGGGAAGCAATTTCCTGGAAGTGACAATATTTTCGCTTATTGTTTGCCTGAGTGTGAAAATAAAGCTTCATTAAGACGGGAGGCGATGACAAAATGAACTGGCAACCGTTTATTACTGAGAGCTGAGAGCACCATCGGCTGCCTCGTAATCGCTGGCTATTATTCAGCAGACTCAGGGTCATTTGTTACGGGGACCTATCCACTCCTCTTGACCCCTGCCTGCAAGTTACCCCAGTTATGAAGAACTGAACTCACAGAGGCTGTTGACGTGGTGGGAGGGGTGTGGGGTGGGTGTGTGTGTGTGTGTGGGAGGGAGGGGGCTTGAGGGAAGCAAGATTGGTTTTATCACCAATAGCTTGAAATACATGCACCTTCCGTAAGGTAATGTGTTATAAAGGACGGAAAAGAAACTCAGGAATAGCGATTACTGGATATTTATTAATAATGCCGATAAACTTGAATTTATTTGTAAGGATTTGACTGTTTTCCTTCAAGTAATATTTTAATAATTTTTGCTGTATCTTCCAGTTTCTTGATGCGTACTATCTTAGTAAATAAACACCTGCATGTTAATATTGTCTGCATGTGAACTAGACTTCTATACTTTGTCCTCGAATGATTTACCAAAGCTACTGAAATTATAGGTCGCTGAATATTAATTTCTCATTTACCAATAATTCGATTAAGTTTATTTCCTACTTAAACCAAATACTGTGAGACAGGTAAACGAGGCAACAAATAAAATGCCCGATGAGTACTGTGCTGAATTATGGCATGCCTCTTCTTTAAGGTATGCGACATGCAGTCAACTGTACTGTAAGCGGAATTTTGCGCGTTTACGATTACCTTAGGTGGAGTGAAACAACTTCATTGTCACTCTGGTTTCTTACACATTTTTGGAAACGAGCTATCATTGCACCAGTGACATGCCGGTAAGGTTACGAAATGTACACTAACGTTCTGAAAAATAACATATTGTGCTGAATACTGCGATGAGAGGAATAAGGGGTCGTTAGCGATTTTGATGCTGTGAGTAAGTAACCATCAGTATTTATTAACAGATATTTATTAACAGACTTTGAGAGACAAAGATAATATGGACACATTCGAGTATCTTCCTAAAAGTAGCCTAGTGATATAATTCCCTTATTCATTTAATTAATTTCGCCAAAAAAATGACTTGGCCAGACACCACACGCTCAATCGAAAGGGCTTCTTCGGCTCCTCACCTAGAACACTCATTTGGGATTCGTGATCAGTAGCCTCTCAAGCACTCTCAAGCATGTGAAACAAAGATTGTAGTCATTGTAGGACCAAAATAAACGAACACGATGTAGGTGGGTCGCAAATATTAGCGTCTTGTGGCAGAAGGAGTCATTCTGAATGTGCCAAATACGTTATCGAAGACGGTGGAAGAGCATATAGTTTAGGCAGCCATCTTACCTTCATGATGATGGTGCTAGAGGTGCAAGAATCACCAAAGATCTATAGCACGAGAATGAAGAAGGCATTCGAAACCAGCGCATTAAAGACACACAGTGTATGTTCACAGGGAATGTGACCAGTGTCTGAGAAAACCTTATGATCATCCCTCCATTGGCGAAAGATTACGGATTAATGATGTTTTCGAATTTTCGGCGTGGAACTAACGAGTAGGAGGTGACCTTGAGACAAAGACTGAATAACAAAAGACAGGATAACGTTCTACGAGTCGGAGAAGAGAACGTCGGAAGTCTGATTGACAGGGAACCCAGAAACCTCAAAAGTCAATGCAAAGGCTCAATCTAGAAATAATTGGTGTCAGTGCAGTCAAATGGAAAGAAGAGAAAGATTTCGGGTGAGATGAATACTAGGGTAATTTCAACAGTGGCAGATAATGATATTGTGGGTGTAGGGTTAGTAATAAATTCCAACGTACGGAGTCAGTACTGTGAACACTTTAATTATTCCCATTAGATTCGACAGAAAACCAATGCCAACACCGTTATTTTTGGTATACAAGGAGACAAAACTTGCAGGAGATGAAGACACGTAGCGAAAGCACTGGACGGGTTACTCGGAATACAAAGGGAAATAAAGCTCTAATAATCGTCTGGGATTAGAACCCCCACAGCAGGGAAGGAATAGAACAGTGAGATAACGGGATTTCACGAACTCGGTAGTGGGAGTAGGAAAGGGAAAGTGTGGTGTCACCGCGAGACACCACACTTGCTAGGTGGTAGCTTTAAATCGGCCGCGGTCCATTAGTATACGTCGGACCCGCGTGTCGCTACTGTCAGTGATGGCAGACCGAGCGCCGCCACACGGCAGGTCTAGTGAGACGTACTAGCACTCGTCCCAGTTGTACAGCCGACGTTGCTAGCCATGGTTCACTGAGAATTACGCTCTCATTTGCCGAGACGATAGTTAGCATAGCCTTCAGCTACATTTGCTACGATCTAGCAAGGCACCTTATTCAATCAATATTGAGATTCTATTAATGTATCATCAAGAGCGATGTTCTACAAATGTGGATTAAAGTTAAGTATTCCAGAAGCTACGTACTTTTCTTTATAGCATTCATTACGTATCCTGTTTCAGACCTCACGCCAGCCTACGTGAGATTAAGCGCGTGCCTTTCGGCTTCCTCTCCTTGTGTCTAGGCTGTCTTGTCTAGACATAACAGAAAGAAAGTGAAAGACAAAACGAGTTCTTTAATACATTTTAGGTAGTAATAGCAAATACTAGAGCTGAAAAGTAGAGTCGATCCGAAAAGGCCTCGAACCGCCTGACGTTACTGACCGTACGCCGCGTCATCCTCAGCCGATAGGCGTCAATGGATGCAGATATGGAACGACAAGCGGTCAGCACAACGCTCTCCCGTCCGTTGTTAGTTTTCGTGACGTGACCGGAGCCCTGCTTCTCAGTCCAGAGCTCCTCAGTTGGCCTCTCAAGGTGTGAGTGCACCCCGCTTGCCAACAGCACTCCGCAGACCCGGGTAGTCACCCACACAAGTATTAACCAAGCCCGACAGCGCTTTACTTCGGTGATCATGTGGGAACATGTGTTACCAATGCTGCGAGATCGTTGGAAACAGCAAATACACGTCCAAGAATCACAAGAAAATCATTGTCAGTAGAAAAGATCACGAGACGCAGGAGGATTCCAGCCGGTCATGGTGAGACAGAGATTCTAAAATCAGATAGTCGATAGCACGCATGGAGTATCAATCTAAAGTTTGATGGCCCTTTGATAACGACGAAGAATAGGTTGACGTTTACGAGGATCTTTAGAAAGAACCAATGTGTAAGTAAGAGAGATGATGAAGTACTTGGAATGATGAGATGCGTTTGAAGTTAGTAAGTAAGGCTCTAGATACTGCGATCATGAATACCACAGAAGGCGACTCATTTCAGAGGTGGATCCAGGGTTCAGTTCAGGAGGGAGGGGGGTCACATTTTACTGTCTCCCTCCTCCTCTCATTCTACCGCCCCCCCCCCCACCTTATCACTACATCTACATTTTAGTGGGCCACACCTACATAGAATTTTAATAAAAAATAAAATATGCATAATATTTTAATAGACTCATAATAATTTGTTTACATCAGTGATTGGTACACAGCATTTGCTTTGTGAGAGCACAATTTGTGCGCTAAATCTCGTCGCTTCTGCTTGCTTATTATACAGTTGGTCCAGTAACATTGTGAAACGATGTGTGTAATCTTTCTCATATTGTCAGATTAGACGATATTCTGTATGCCCCCAAGATGGTCACTGTCAATTTTACCGCGCGCAGAACGATTAGTCCCTTTCTCGGGTCGTTTTCATGAGTTTGTGACAGTTGCACAGAGTGGCACTTGTACGGAGAGGGAATGTGATCACATCTGCACGGAGCTGAGGGCACTGAAAGCAGTGGACAGGGTTTTTTTTTTTTTAAGTAGGACACACCGCCCTGTTTGCCGGTACCTGCGACGTATTCTGGGGAGGCGAAAGCCCATTTCCTGCACAAAGTTCCGTGTCCCCGCACCAGTTCGTAGTGTACGTGGCTTTATCCCAGAGTTCAGTACTGCAGCTGACCCCTGTAGTGTTCTGTGTTTTACTGCTGAGATAGTGGAGTTCACCAAGGCTACGATAGGGGAGTCTTTAATGATTTACAGCGGTCATTGCTATATAGTGGGCTATACAAACCAATAGCCACAGCGGCCGCCAAAAAATTACATTTTAAAGATTTGTTAACTGCTTGTGATTGTACTGCATAGTACATTTTGAAAGAAATATGATTAGTATCGTTATTAATTATATGCACCCGCTTTTGTCGTCTTCTGAGTCCACATTATACTTAGAAGTGTTTTCAATTGTACATGTATAGGACGATTGAAAAACACAAAATGTCGATGAATTACTAACACCCCTACGTCACTTTTGCTTTTATAGAAGCACAAATATTGTTCATACGTTGGTTACCTGTGTTAGGTTCGATTAGTAGAGCTTGTTCCTTAAGGACGCACCAAACCGCAAAACTAAATACAGTAAAAGTACAATTTGTGGAGTGTCAAGTTTTTTATTTGTTTGGTGGTTCAAAAATGGTTCAAATGGCTCTGAGCACTATGGGACTTAACATCTGAGGTCATCAGTCCCCTAGAACTTAGAACTACTTAACCCTAATAACCTAAGGACAACACTGACATCCATGCCTGAGGCAGGTTTCGAACCTGCGACCGTTCCAGACTGAAGCGCCTAAATCCGCCCGGTCACACCGTCCGGCCGAGCAGGCGTGCGGCGCACTTTGTACACATGTACGTAGTCAAAAGTTGTTTAGTGGGTTGACATAATTATTAAAATGTACAGCTGTATTATAAATACTATCTGCTGCTTTCGCAGGACTGTAATATATGTTAATAAGTCATTCAGGCGAAATGTGATTGTTTCGATGGGTGAGAGGAAAACTAACCTCTTCTGGCCAAGACCTGACGGTGAAAGTCTGGGAATGTTTCTGTAAAAACTCCTAATCATGTAGATATTTCTTAAGCTCTTGCCCATTAATGATTAAACGTGTTGTTTGAAACTTGTGAAGCGGGTGAATTAGCTAACCATGATTTCTATTTTTTCTCTCTTTTTTTAGTATTCGAGTTTACAGCATTCTGAGATCTGATTAATAATCAAGAGGAACACTGCTGCCCCTAAAGCTTCTAGCTCCTCGGGGTATCTGAGGAGGCGACCTCATTGTGTCAACAATGATTTCTTCGTCATTCATTTCGTTATTTAAACGCCACGCAACGACAGGCTTACTCTTCATCGCGGAACTCTTGTGCCACGATTGTTGAATCACTATTGTTGGCGGCAGTGAGACAAAGAGCACAGTTGCCACGAAGTGTTCCGAATGGTGTCCACACGAAACGATCAGTTTCGTGCACCACCGATAATCTCTGTTGGCCGAGGAAATCCCGTGCATCCAAGACTGCTTTGTTTGTGTGAGAAATGCACAAATAGAATTTTCCGTTATTGTTTTTAAAATGAATCGTAAAATCAAACATATCTGTGGATATTTTTTCAAGAAAGTAGGGGTATAATAGTCAGTTTGCGAAGTGTACCATCTGCAGTAAAGCATATAAACATTCATGGAATACAACTAATTTAAGAGAACACTTAAAAAGAAAGCATGGCGAAAAACTAGAGAACCATGGATTAGTAATAGAACTGCAGGGTGAGGGATAACCAAGTGCGCTACATAAAGTGCAAGAGGTGCAACCAAAAAAATCGAGAAGCTCTATAAAAAATTATTTTGACAGAAGTCACTTGTATGACGCCAGTTCAAAAGTAAAGAAAGAACAACGTCGTTTAATTTGTGTTCTATTCATAGACACTGCCAAACTGAACAAAGCATTGAATAATTGTGTTTCAACAGACTATATTTATTTTCTCTACAAACAGGTAACACATTTGAACGTGAATGTCTCTGCAATGCGCTTTCTCAAAACATTGTTACTGTCGCGTGCCATTTGTACCGGGCAGCCCAAAGTTTACGCTTAAGAGGTGCGTTTCAAGTTTGTATAATAACAGAGTAGCAAATGATAAATGAATGCAAACCCCACCACCGTCTGAACCAAAATTAATACAGCATCGCAAAATCAGCTGGTCGTGGCATTACTATTACTGTGTTGCTGTATTCTGAGTTTATAAACAACGTGTTTTGGTGTGTGATTTATACAGTAGTGCTTCCATTGTGTTAGCGAATAGCAGCAGAATTGAAACTGCTGGTGCTTATAAAATGGCGTCTACATTAATGCGTATCTTTCTCCAAAATAGGCTAATCATAGCAAGTTGTAAATGTAGGCCATATTAAATTAACTGTAATTTTTCAATGGTAATGGAAAACTCTCAGTTATTATGTAATTTAAGCCATTGTTTCGAACTTTCAGCATGCTGCAAAAAAAAAAAAAAAAGGTCCACAACTTGACTTTTTATCAAGATATAAAAATAGATATTTCTCAATGCAACTACAACCATTTACTACTATTTTAAGCTGCTGTATCGCAAGTACAGTGAAGCCGATGAAACGCTATCTGTCAGGATCTGTCAAGTGCGAACTCTGAGCTGCCCGGGTATGTTGTAGGGATACACCATTATGATGGGTGAAGGTGGCAACAATGGAGTCTCTCCCCGCACCTTTTCTTACCCTTCGTCCCTGTGCTCTTTATACCGGTCCATTCACTTAGCTCGGCGAATGGTGAAACTCCCAAGAAAACTTCAACAGTTTACACATTTACGTCGACTGTATGAAGATCACTAATGCTGCCGACTTCAGCTATGTAGCAGTCGCAGCACTACAGAAGAGTGATGGCCCTGTTATTTTGTATTCAATGTCAACTCAACGGAGAAACACCCCTGGTCTCTTCAGTGCTTTCGCCATACATTCTTACTCCTGTGTGCAGCCTATTTATATCAGCTGCAGTTCATCAGCAAACATGTACACATGAGGCAGCAGCATATGATGGCAGACCAGTGACCATTTCCCCTCTCGTGTACCTACTCCTTATGGTGACCTTCCTCCTCTTCTTCTTCTTCTTCTCGTTCTCCTTCCTCTTCCTGCTTTCCCCGTGCATCTAAGACACTGAAGTTCAACTTAGCATCGACAAGTAATACATTGCCCCAATTTTTATGAGAATTATTATCTTATATGAAAGAAATTTTTCACATAAAAAGACATTGAAAATATAATTTTTGAGAATAGCGTGCAAAATTTTGGACATATTGGCAGTTAATTATAACATTACATTTTTTCAGGCCATCAATCAAAACTTACTAGAATACAATATTCGTGATAAGGCAGCGGTAGTCGTTACAGACAACGCTGCAGTAATGAAAAAAGGTGTCGCAATCTTAAGGATTCAACATTCACCCTGTTTTGACCACTGTATCAACTTAATAGTACAGTACTGTTTCAAAGTGGAATTATTTTCCGAAATTTTATTGATAACAAGTCCTATTGTGACTTTTTTTTATAAATATACACTAGCCGATAAGAAACTGCCCAATACTCAAGTAACAGCAAACAAAAAAGAACTGAAAATGGTGCAAGATGTGCTGACTTCATTGAACAACTCATACTATATGCTCAAAAGAATTTTGGACGTAAAAAGTGAGTTTGCGATTACGATCAATGAAAGTCCAAAAGCACTGCCTTTTCTCACAGCAGAAAATTACCTAGCTCTGCAAGAGATAATTGGTCTTCTTGAACCTTTTGAAGTAGCATCAACAACAACAACAATCTCAGAAGAGTCATACGTCGCTGCTTCCTTATTTGTACCTCTTATACGACGTATTTCTGTAAATTTGTCAGACTTGGAAAGCACTTTAACAACTAATGAAACACGAAGTGTTCTGGGTTCCTTGATTAAATCAGTCAGTGAAAGACTGAAACCATTTAACATATAGACTGTTAATATGCTTGCGACGTTATTAGATCCTAGGTTTAAAAAAACTAGTTTAAGGACATTTCAAGAGGCAGACAACGCAGCACAATTACTTCAGAAAGAGTATGCTGCTGTCATCGCATCAACACCAAGAGTAATACCTGAAACAGAAGCATCCATGAGCAGTGCTAATACGTCTACCGATACATCTACCAGTTTGAAATCGGATGATGTACAATTTTTTGCCTATCAGCAACAGTGTAACGTCGATGTCTTTACGCCAGTCAGTGATTCCGTAATTGACCTACGTCAGTATTTTGAAAAACCTGTAATACAAAAGCATGCTTATGTATTAGAATATTGGATAAAAGCTAATAGTATGCTGCCTGTAATGGCCACAAAGTGTTTGTGCAGAGAGGATTTTCTCCAAGTCAGGAGAAATAACTAATGAAAAACGCAATATACGAAAGGAGAAGAAGTTAAATACCTTACGTTTCATGAAACCAAATTCGCATATCGTGTAATGTTGTATTTTAAACAACAAACTAAATGGCAACAATTTAAGTACCTTACTTATTATAAAACAACATTTGCCTATCTTGTATTGTTGTCTTTAATCAATAAAAAATTCTTAGCAAGCTCTTTTTCATTTAAGATACTACACGAAACAACCATTAGTTAATCGATGTTTTTAAAAATTCTATCGATATTATCTTACGTGTCAGCTATCGATGTTTTAGTAACACTACACTTCCAGAATGACATTTTCACTCTGCAGCGGTGTGTGCGCTGTTATGAAACTTCCTGGCAGATTAAAACTGTGTGCCCGACCGAGACTCGAACTCGGGACCTTTGTCTTTCGCGGGCAAGTGCTCTACTATCTGAGCCGAAGCACCGACTGGTAGCGCACAAAAAGTGTAAGCAATATGCTGCCTTCAGAGGAATTACCTTAATTAGGTTCGGCGTAATCTTAGGTACGAACATACAGTTTATACGGTGTGGTGCTTAAGGGGAGACTCCACCTAAAAATTTAGTTTTCTTCTACTTTGCCGATAGCAACCAACTTTTGAACTCGTGTCTGTTGTGTAAAGACGTAGCAATACCCAAGTTTTGATGAAGTCTTTAACTTGAATTTTGGTTATGATTTCAAATTTTGAAAACTAACTTTCGGTAGTCACAGCACAATTTTCACATGCTGGATTTTGTAGCTGTATTCACAAGACATGATTAAAGCTTTCTGTGCACTCATTTTACGAGAAATATTGATGATTTGTTTTCAGTGTTTATTTCTAGTCTCAGCCTTAAATTTTCTTTAATTATCGATACATAAATGTGATGATAGAATATACAAATTACGTTTCCGATAGTATTAATGCACAGAAGTGTGTAAACACATCAAGGCTACTTTCTGCAAAAATTTCATTAGTATTTATGATAAAAAATTTGGCACTCAGCTTAGAAAAACAAACTTATGGTAAAAGTGATTGTAACATTTTATAAAAAAATGAATGTTACCACAAGACACATACCCATTAAAACCACCATAATGTGTTGCCTTATATAAGGCCTCTTGTAATTTCAAGGTCAAGGTAGGCTTTTTCTTGAATTTTCTAAATCTTCTCTCAATCATCTTGAAGTGGTGTAGTGGTAGGGATATCTGATTCTAAGCGATTCCTATTTCCTTCGAGCTTGTTGACTTTGCTGAAGAGGATTTCGGTGTATTCCCTAAATTTATATTTACAGTGAACAGGCAAAGCGTGGCAAACGATTGGTTGCCAGTTGTTTCGCTTCAGTTTTCCCGATAATCGTGCAGCTTGTTTTTCCCAGTTTATGTTTATGCCAAGGTCAGAGTAAAGGTCGTTCTGTTTGATGGTGATAGAAATCAAAAATCATCTTTGGCACTTCTCGGTGTACCACAGATCCTGACAAAGGCAGTATTTCAAACATTTTTAAAATGTTCTTGTAATTCGAATACAGCAAAACCAATCTTAGATCCAAGAGTACACACTGACGATATTTAGTAGCCATTAATTTTTTTTTTGAGAAAATTGAAGTTTTAGGGTGGCGTCTCCGCTTAAGGGCGATGAAAATTAGCACGATAATTGGGTTAGGAACTTCAAAGCGGTCAGGCACATCATCGTCTACGTATCAGTGAAGGGTGCTTAGACTATATATTTCTTGCCTGTGATGATGTCTTGCTACGCTTAGCGTTTTATTAATGTGCTTCAAAACTTTGAACACAACGAAAAAGTTCAGTTTACAACAACAATGCAATAAGTTTCCACGCAAAAGATTATGGACACTAGGAAGGCGAACAGCGAGAAGGCGAAGTGCAGAAAAAAAACTCTCCAGTTTTAAGTAATATGACTGAAGAAAGTATTCATCACACGGGAGCAGAGAAACAAACGTCTCAATAACTATCCCAACATTTTCACTATGAAAATACATTTTTGTTTTCAGAGTGAACACTCAGCGAATCTACAATTAGATCAATTTACCATACTGCTTTTCAAGTTGCAAAGGATTGCGCAGTTTCATGGTTTTTCGGGTTACATTGACAGTGTGGAAACTCTTCTACATCAGGAACTTAGACACCTACAGTGTGACGTTTGCGTGATTAATTCCATGCCAAAATTAGTCTCACGGACTTCTGTGTACCCAAAGTAAATTTTCACTACTTTATAAGTCTGTAACCACGGTTATGTCGATGTTTAGACTTACATGTACATGATAATTTTTTACGCATTGAAGGTAACGAAACCCACCCACACAAGCTTACTGGCAGACTTCAGCTTAAGAGATTGTCTTAGAATCAGCATTACTTGAAAACTGGTAACAGACATTGATGCTTTAGTCAGTAGCAAACGAAGTAATATTCATTTATTCATTGACGTTCTGTGTTTTTATGTTTGACATGCAAATAAAATTGTAATGAAATATAAATTTAAACTTCGTCGTAAAACAGTTGTCATCATAAGGCTGCAACAGTCGTAAGAAATACCATGTATCTTACTTAGCTGTCCCTCCGCCCCCCCCCCCCCCCTCCCGTTGTTTTCATCATCATCATATGAAAAAGAGGCAGTTGAATTTAATTGTCATTTCTCATTAACACAACCGTCTTAAAAATAAATTGGCCACGAAACGTGTTAATGAGCCACCCTGAAGCGATACCTAGTTGTTCCCTGCTGTGGTGTGAGCGCGAGGCCCCTCGCACGAGCAACTGTACTAAACTGCTAGACTTCTTAGAGTGGCTCTACCTGTAAAAAGCTGGTTAGCCCGGCAAGAGCCTCAGGCTGCGTGCAAGTGTCACTCAGTGCATGTGGTCCAATTCCGTTTCAGCTTTCATTCCGGTGTGTATGGTGGATTTAAATTATTTTACGGACGTCTAGTAGGTGGAATTCAAAAAGTAGATGTTCGTGGCTTCGCAACAAAAATAAAATCAAATAAAATAAAAATTAAAAAATAAAAAGAAATTGAAAAATTCAGAAAAGAACAAATCGAAGAAAATAAATTTATTTCGAGACAATTCCAGAAATGAAAACTGAACATCGAATAACGTAAAAAACTAGCAGAAAATGAAAGTTAAAAATTTTGAGACCACTTGACACGAAAAATATCTATTATGACAGTTCCGATCCGCATTGGCCGTGATCTGGTCGACGACGACATTACAGTAGCATTTGTTTACGACATTGATCTCGTGTCATCCGCCTTATAATAAAACTATTGAAAACTGTTTGTTCCTCGCATGCACAACATTGATAAGTGTGAAATAGTTACGTTTGCACATTTTATTTTGAGCCGTGACATTCGATGGCAACGACGCTAGTTCGGACTCAGCATATGTCATTTAACTCAGAGTTTCACAGATATGACCAGAACGATGAACGAGCCGTATGATAAGAACATAAACTCTTGAAAGGAATGGTTTTAAAATAACATCGTGTTATGTGGATTTTACCTACGACAGAGATCTGTTGACATGGAATAGCAGCCAGTCCTCAACCGATAACTGAATTCTGGAACAATATGCGCTTATGATTCCCAGCAAGAATTATTGCTTGTAATTTGAGTTGCGGAAATGGTCGAGTTTGAACAAATAATACTTGACGTCACCAGGGTACCACAGCGATCGTAATTAATACGCTATAGTGTAAAATGAGTTGCTTCCATATTACAGTGTGGTACGCAAGAAGTCAAGGCAGACCAATATGCATTAACATAACTGTGCTACGTGTTCTGGTTACGTTCAAAGAACGTGTGCTCTCTCCAACACTGTCCACAAGTTAGCGTGTAAGACCTATGAGATTGGAGATTTATCACCGAATTTTCTAAATATCAATGACACAAATCCTGGGACAAATTTTCACGCGGCTACCGCGCGCGGCAAACCCTGGGATATAAAAATCAAATAAATCTGACAACGAATACACATTCGCCTTGACAACTCATACATCAAAGTAACTGATCAGAATAATGTTTACAAGTACCGAAAAGAAAACTGATGATGTATTAGCTGACGATCAGAATGACTTTAGGAAAGATATGCGCATTCGAGATGTAGTTTCAACGTTAATATTGGTAAGTGAAAAAATCAAACTTTCCGAGGACTAAAATGTCAAATCAAAACACCTTCAGCCGTCTGTATTCCCAGTTGTATTTTAATTTCGCTTCCAGTTTCGCCGTTACGCTACGCCATTTTGAGGCCCCTTGATCGACGTACACAAGCAAACCGACGTCCTGCACAACCAAAGTAGAGGACAGCATGCGGTCACTGGTATCCGTAGACTTGCTGTAAACAACACTACTCCTTCGATCATCGTTTATACAGTCTGCAGGTGATGATCAAACGGCCGGCTGGCGTGGCCGTGTGGTTGTAGGCGCTACAGTCTGGAACCGCACGACTGCTGCGGTCGCAGGTTCGAATCCTGCCTCGGGCATGGATGTGTGTGATGTTCTTAGGTCAGTTAGATTTAAGTAGTTCTAAGTTCTAGGGGACTGATGACCTCAGAAGTTAAGTTCCATAGTGCTCAGAGTCATTTGAACCAATTTGATGATCAAAAGGATCGCGTTGTTAAACAGATGTCTGATTTGCCGGTTCTACTTAGCACTCACGAACAATGTCGGACTTATTGTTGACAGCAGTTACGGTAAGCATGTGAATGTGCTCCCTAATATTAAGCTTCTCGCTATAAGCCGGTGGCAAGGTGTTTTCCAAACATGAGCAGCTTCGAGAAAGAAGCGGCGAACCTTTCTGCAGGCCCCTCCCATCATTTTGCAGGACAATGCGGGGGCGCACATGGTGCAAGTTGTGACTGACGTGTTCGATCGATGGGGCTGACAAGTGCTGTAACACCCTCACCATGTCCGACTTAAGCCTTCGTGACTTCTACTTGATTCGTAAAGTGAAGGAAACATTTGATGGCATTCGCTTCAACGCTGTCAAGGGGTTTTACACAATGCTCGTGAGTCTTGACTACACTGGAGGGCAATAAAACTTTAAAACCTGTATCTACTGTGTATAACTTTTAAATAAATAGTTGCTGTTATGAAAGTTCTAACTCTCGTAATTACTGATTACTGGAATTTCGTTCTATTTTCGAGACTTTAGTTTTTTTGCTACTTTGTCTCCGAAAGTTAACACACTGAAATTTGAAAATTCACGTATTTAAAAGACAAACGCTTCTACTATGACCCTTAAGCCGTCGGCACACGGACCGTGCTTTCGAACGTTGAGCGTTGAGCGTGCCGAGTTTCTGACGTCATCGCGTTGAATAGCACGTTCGGGAGCCTTTCCGAACGTGCAGAGCAATATCTGGCAGGTCAGATATGCTGAACTTGCGTCTGAGCGTTGACCAATGAGATGGCACAACGACACCACCGTCACACGCACGCCGTCTCCCTTCAGTACAGAGTTGAGAGGCGCCATTTTTTTTTTTTTTTTGTCATCAGTCTACTGACTGAGGCACCATATTGGCATTCATTTCAAGCCTGTATGTATATATGCCATTTCTGAGCACCAGCAAATTGAGAATCATTGGAAAACCCGTTGTTAATTGTGTGATTCGTTCCGATAAAATAATGAGAAGCATAATATTCGTGGCAAATGAATTATTGTAACTTGGGTGTTATGAGAGTAGGCTATTTGAAGGCAGCGACACACTGAATATCCACCCAAAACGCATTGTTCTTGGTACAATTTGTTATAATTAAATTTAAATTAGTTACATAATTATCTACGACTAACGTTTTCAGCAAGCGGTAAGACAATACGTTAAAATAGAGGAACTGTGTTATCGGTTTAGCGTAATGAGTAGCGTCATTGTCTAATAATAAGTTCTTTGCTGGGGCAGTGATTCGCGTCTTGGCACATCCCAAATTTTTTTTCCTAACATTCGCTTTTTTATTAGGTTCTGATACTTTGTTATTAGTTTAATATAAGTATATGCCATAGTATTCGATGTTATGTAAATATAAGTGCACCCTTTTTTGAGGGGTGACTGTTCGATTGGGTTAATCAACACGACAGCTTGCGCTAATTGTATAAAGATATTTGCTCATTTTTCTTTTACGCTTCGTAATTCACATGTTGCAACGATTCTGCTACTGGGTAGGAACAGTGATCAAGTAAGACTGAGCTTGGGGTTTTACTAAAATGTTGGATGGTGGAAATTATGTTTATATTATGCGGAGAAGTATTCCAAATTTGTAGCGCACTGTTTGTATTGGAACTTTTATTATCCTGTGTCCTTATTGACTGGACATGGTACTTTCCTTTTCGTGGACGATGGGGGAGACGTGCAGTTTAATAGAGCTAACGTGGGAATTTTACGCGCGCCCGTTGAGTAAAAAGTGTGATTTACGAACTAGAAACATCCCTCAACTGCCGCTGGAGTGTGTTGCGATCGCGTATACCACGTTGGGGCCCACGTACCGTATGCGCAAGTCGCATCGTTCCTGAGCGTTCAGCAGCACGTTGAACTTGGCACGCCCAACGTTAACGTTCGACAGCACGGTCCGTGTGCCGACGGCTTAAGATCTGCTTCTGATTACGCACCTTACTGAAAACACCAGACGGCTGTAGAAATTTCCCAGTGTACAGGTGTTGGTCAGCGCTAGAGGCCGTTTTGCCTTACCGAAACGCATTCGTCGGTACATTGGGACGTGGCTAGCGGAGCGCCGGCTTGCAGCAGGTAGCTGGTTGGGGGCAACGCCTGGCCACGCGGCCACCCGCGGCTCAGCGCACAAAGCATTGGGCTCTGCGGCGTGGCAGGGGGTGGGGAGAGCTATCCGGCCGTGAGGCGCAGCTGGCGCCGCGTCGCGGGGGCGCAGACCGCACGCTGGCCGGACAACAGGCGCGCCGTGGCCCGCCTGCGAGGGCAGGGCGGCAACAAACGCAGCAGCGCGGAAGACTGGCCCGCGCTGTCCGTTGTGTCGGGTCGCAGGCGCTCGCCCGGACGGAACACCACTAGTCTCCTCCACGACTGCGGTTGGTATGACACCTTTGCGTCGTTACACACGAAATGTCGGGGGGTTCCGGACGACGAGAGTCAGATCATTACATCTGCAATAAACTCCACCATGAAATGTTTACAGTGCGTATAGTGTTCATTTTACACTACTAGCCATTAAAACTGCTACACCAAGAAGAAATGCAGACGATAAACAGGTATTCATTGGACAAATATATTATACAAGAACTGACATGTGACAGCATTTTCGCGCAATTTGGGTGCACAGATCCTGTGAAATCAGTACCCAGAACAACCACCTCTGGCCGTAATAACGGCCTTGATACGCCATGCCCATTGAGTCAAACACAGCTTGGATGGCGTGTAGAGGTACAGCTGCCCATGCAGCTTTAACACGATACCACAGTTCATCAAGCATAGTGACTGGCGTATTGTGACGAGTCAGTTGCTCGGCCACCAGTGACCAGACGTTTTCAATTGGTGAGAGATCTACAGAATGTGCTAGCCAGGGCAGCATTCTAACATCTTCTGTATCCAGAAGGCCCGTATAGGGCCTGCAACATGCGGTCGTGCATTATCCTGCTGAAACGTAGGGTTTCGCAGGGATCGAATGAAGGGTAGAGCCACGGGTCGTAACACATTTGAAATGTAACATCCACTGTTCAAAGTGCCGTCAATGCGAACAAGAGGTGACCGAGACGTGTAGCCAATGGCACCCTATACCGTCACGCCGGGTGATACGCCAGTATGGCGATGACGAATACACGCTTCCAATGTGCGTTCACCACGATGTCGCCAAACACGGATGCCACCATCATGATGCTGTAAACAGAACCTGGATTCATCCGAAAAAATGACGTTTTACCATTCGTGCACCCAGGTTCGTCGTTGAGTACACCATCGCAGGCGCTCCTACCTGTGATGCAGCGTCAAGGGTAACCGCAGCCATGGTCTCCGAGCTGATAGTCCATGCTGCTGCAAACGTCGTCAAACTGTTCGTGCAGATGGTTGTTGTCTTGCAAACGTTCCCATCTGCTGACTCAGGGATCGAGACGTGGCTGCACGACCCGTTACAGCCATGCTGATAAGATGCTTTGTCATCTCGAGTGCTAGTGATACCAGGCCATTGGGATGCAGCACGGCGTTCCGTATTACCCTCCTGAATCCATCGATTCCATATTCTACTAACAGTCATTGGATGTCGATAAACCGCAATCGCGATAGGCTACAATCAGACCTTTCTCAAAGTCGCAAACATGATGGTACGCATTTCCTCTCCTTACATGAGGCATCACAACGACGTTTCACCAGGCAACGCCGGTAAACTGGTGTTTGTGTATGAGAAATCGGTTCCTCATGCCAGCACGTTGTTGGTGTCGTCACCGGCGCCAACCTTGTGTGAATGCTCTGAAAAGCTAATCATTTGCATATCACAGCATCTTCTTCCTGTCGGTTAAATTTCGCGTCTATAGCACGTAATCTTCGTGGTGTAGGAATTTTAATGGCCAGTTGTGTAACTCATTTACTTTTAACTGATGACATTGAAACATGTCGAAAACTACACATTGGATCATAAAAGCTGTAATTGCAATATGTTTGTCTCGGTGTGGGTATGATGATGATGATGATGATGTTTTGTTTGTGGAGCGCTAACGTGCCCGATTATCAATGCCCGTGTTTAGTCCCAATCTTTACATAGTCCAATTTAGTCACTCTCGTGAATGATGGTGAAACGATGTGGACAACACAAACACCCAGTTCCCCGGCAGAGAAAATCCTCAACGCGGCCGGGAATCGAACACGGGACCCCGTGAACCAGAGGCAGCAACTCTAGCTACTTTTTTTTTGGGGGGGGGAGGGGTTCGCACGGAGAGTGCAGTACCGCCCGAAGCCCAAAGGGAGGGGTGGGGGCCAAGTGGGCAGGGTCCCCAACCTGAGGCCTGGTCACTATGTGCTGATCCCGCCTTCCAGGAACCAAGGGAAGTTTAGGGAACGTGGAATAGAGGTACAATTAACGTCGTTTGCCTATTTATTCTTCTCTCTCGTTCTTTTTTATTTTTATTTATTTTTATCAGGAAACCGGCGTCACATGAGGAGGAGGGTGCAGGAAGACGCCAGACTAATTGAGGCTATCACAAAAAAAATGGTTCAAATGGCACTGGGCACTGTGGGACTTAACATCTGAGGTCATCTGTCCCCTAGAAGTTAGAACTACTTAAACCTAACTAACCTAAGGACATCACACACATCCATGCCCGAGGCAGGATTCGAACCTGCGACCGTAGCGGTCGCGCGGTTCCAGACTGTAGCGTCTAGAACAGCTCGGCTACTCCGGCCACGTGAGGCTATCACAACGTACAATTTTTCCGAAAAAAACATTCCGTCTAAGAGTGAATGTATCGGCTCTACGTGTGGAAGAGGCGGGGATCAACTCTTTATGACAGGAACACGCCAGCTCTGGGGTAAAGGAACAAACTGCATAGGAAATTTGAGAAAAATTTTCTTTATTGTAGATTGCGGACAACTGCACAATGGCGTTCATTAAGGATTTCCTAAAAGTCAAGGATACTTTTCTCGCCATCAGCAAACAAGTAGTGAGTGTGCTGCGTGTCCACAAATCCACCTCACAGAGTTCGTTTCCGCTTGAGGCAAGTATCCTGCATACGGGAAGAGGAGAAGTTGAGTAGGAATATGATGAGGAGTCGTACGGGTAATTAAGGACAACAGCCGTGGCACCAAGAACTGGACACTTCTCAACGATCTGCACTCCAGGCGGTGCTCATCTGTGTTCATAACATCACAGTCGACACACAGCGGGCCGAGTCACTACACCACGAGCTATGGACTCGGAGAGGTCATCCAACTATACCACACTCCACGCGCCACCTCAATCCGTGCGTGTGGGTGGCGGAGCACATCTTTGAAATCCTCAGTGGAAACCACAATTTTTTTGCAGCTTACGATTCTGCGGCAATGACGTATATCTTCAAAAGTGTGTGGTCGAAATGCTACAAGTATTTACTAACCCAGACAGTCCCCAAAATTTCTTAATAAGCGAGACACTTTATACTTAGTATGAAGTGCATTTGACCATACCGAATAAACGGTGTATAAGACTTTTACCAAGACAATGAATGTAGGAAGAAGGTATCAGATCAACCTTAAGACTAGCAAATAGAATAGCCAATAAGGAAAACAAATCTTCTAACATTATTCTTGTAATTGAAATTAATATACAATTACAAATTTTTATTGAAATAGAGCATCAGTTCTGATCTGACGAAAAACACCAAAAGCCGAAGTTATTATTCTAACAACTGTTAACAATTCACTATCATTCTGTTGTCATTCTTTTGCACAAAAAAATTTCTAATCATGGTCCATTGGTCAAGTTAGTGTACAGCCACACATGACATTAAATATAGCATACAAAAACTATTAAATGCGCTGTCTCGTATTATAAGGCAGATTTACTGACACGCAAGGCAACACACATGATGAACTAATCAAAATGAGACTTCAAGCAGTTCTCAAAATATTTAATAAATGGAATTTCAAGTTCATGACCTTGCCAGAAACTTTAACACAGCAAACTGTTCTGGCGACTTGGTATTTGAATTAGTGTGCCACAAATATTGTTATTTTTTCTTTTACACTCAACCAACCTAATTAAATTTGCTTAAGTTTGCCAAGACCAACGAACAATCATACAACGATTTTACCATATCGATGATGGATCAATTGCGTGCCAATACGAGCCATGTTTGTTGATGTAAATCCATTAGTTTAATTTGACAGCAATGATTCAGTATGTTTCATTAAACATTGTACAATATTATTACAAAACCAGCTTAGTCTGATACACAGAATCTTATGTAACTTCCATGTTACATGACGAATATAATAATAATAATAATAATAATAATAATAATAATAACCCGTGGAGGCCCGGGTAATGACACTGCTAGCCACATGGAAAATGATTTAAATCCAAATAGAGGTGTTTTGCAGGATATGCTTCCTCCAACCACTCTAGAAGGAAAACAAAGACAGAGGATGAGATGGTCAGATGAAGTTAACTGACACCTCATGTTCTGTTATTATCAAGCAACAAACTTAGGAACCAACACAACTGGATACAGATCACAAGTATACACAACATTTTTTGCCAGATACTCAGAATTAAAATTTTTAACAGAACAACTACTAGCTGATCAGATCCATGTAATAACCAAAAATAACAGGATACCCCAGTCAGAATTAGAAAACATCAAACAACAAGTACAACAAATACTAGAACAAAATAATGTGCAATCAGAAGAAGAAGAAGAAGAAAATACTGTAATGGACTTAAACATCCCAGAGCAAACAAACAAAGAACAACACGCATCAATTAAACAATCAGAGGAAAACGAAATCTTAAGTCAGCCACCAGAACAAGCACAAATAGAACATGAAGTGACACACATGTTAGATATAGAAGAAAAATTTCAGCTGACATATATAGAATACAAAGACACAAATACAGACATGAGACCATTCTTGCATAGACCACCAAATAACCCACAACTCGAAACAACAATGACAACTATCAACATAATCATACACAACAAAATAAATGAAAATACAACTATGGAAGAGTTACAACTACTGGTTTATATAGGAGCACTCACTACACTAAATATACACACTAGGCAGAGATCAGAACCAACCAACACACAGAAGAAACCCACAAAACCAGCATGGCAACACAGGCTACAGATCAGAATAGAAAAACTGAGAAAAGACATCGGACAGTTAACACAATTTATAAGAAATGAAATGTCAGGAAAAAAACGACAAAGGTTAGGTAAAATCTCACAACAAGAAGCGATAGAGCAATTAGATGAAAAGAAGCAGAAATTACAAGCATTGGCCAAACGACTTACAAGATACAAAATAGAAGGAAACAAAACCAAACATTCAACACAAACCAAAAGAAATTTTACCAGACATCAGATAACACACACATTAAAATAGACAATCCACCAAACATAACAGACATGGAACACTTCTGGAGCAACATATGGTCAATCCCAGTAAAACATAAGAGGCATGCACGGTGGATACAAGCAGAAACAGACACATACAAGATGATACCACAAATGCCTGAAGTGATAATTTTGCAACATGAAATCACCCGAGCAATCAATTCTACGCACAATTGGAAAGCCCCTGGAAGAGATAAAATAGCAAATTTCTGGCTAAAGAAGTTCACCTCAACACATTCACATCTAACTAAATTATTTAACAGTTACATTGCAGACCCATACACATTCCCTGATACACTTACACATGGAATAACTTATCTGAAACCTAAAGATCAAGCAGACACAGCAAACCCAGCTAAATATCGCCCCATAACATGCCTACCAACAATATACAAAATATTAACTTCAGTCATTACACGGAAATTAATGACACATACAACACAGAACAAAATTATAAATGAAGAACAAAAAGGCTGTTGCAAAAGAGCACGAGGATGTAAAGAGCAACTGATAATAGATGCAGAGGTGACATATCAAGCTAAAACTAAACAAAGGTCGCTACACTATGCATACATTGATTACCAAAGAGCTTTTGATAGTGTACCCCACTCATGGTTACTACAAATATTGGAAATATACAAAGTAGATCCTAAATTGATACAGTTCCTAAACATAGTAATGAAAAATTGGAAAACCACACTTAATATCCAAACAAATTCAAATAATATCACATCACAGCCAATACAGATTAAGCGTGGAATATACCAAGGAGACTCATTAAGCCTTTTCTGGTTCTGCCTTGCTCTGAACCCACTATCCAACATGCTAAATAATACAAATTATGGATACAATATTACTGGAACATACCAACACAAAATCACACATTTGCTATACATGGATGATCTAAAACTACTGGCAGCAACAAATCAACAACTCAACCAATTACTAAAGATAACAGAAGTATTCAGCAATGATATAAATATGGCTTTTGGAACAGACAAATGTAAGAAAAATAGCATAGTCAAGGGAAAACACACTAAACAAGAAGATTACATATTGGATAACCACAGCGACTGCATCGAAGCAATGGAAAAAACAGATGCCTATAAATATCTAGGATACAGACAAAAAATAGGCATAGATAATACAAATATTAAAGAAGAACTAAAAGAAAAATATAGACAAAGACTAACAAAAATACTGAAAACAGAATTGACAGCAAGAAACAAGACAAAAGCTATAAATACTTATGCTATACCAATATTGACCTACTCATTTGGAGTAATGAAATGGAGTAACACAGACCTAGTAGCACTCAATACACTTATACGATCACAATGTCACAAATATAGAATACATCACATACATTCAGCAACAGAAAGATTCACATTAAGCAGAAAGGAAGGAAGCAGGGGAATTATCGGCATAAAAAACCTACATTATGGACAGGTAGACAATTTAAGAAAATTCTTTCTAGAACGAGCAGAAACTAGCAAAATACACAAAGCAATCACTCATATAAATACATCGGCTACACCACTGCAATTTCATAACCACTTCTACAACCCTTTAGATCACATAACATCAACAGATACGAAGAAAGTAAATTGGAAAAAGAAAATACTACATGGCAAGCACCCGTATCATCTAACACAGCTACACATCGATAAAGACGCATCCAACACACAGCTAATAAAGGCAATATATACAATGAGACCGAAGGATTCATGACTGCAATACAGGATCAAACAATAAACACCAGATATTACAGCAAGCATATTATTAAAGAGCCCAATACCACAACAGATAAATGCAGACTTTGCAAACAACAAATAGAAACAGTAGATCACATCACAAGCGGATGTACAATACTAACAAATACAGAATACCCCAGAAGACATGACAATGTAGCAAAAATAATACATCAACAGCTTGCCTTACAACATAAACTTATAAAACAACACGTTCTCACATACAAGTATGCACCACAAAATGTACTGGAGAATAATGAATACAAATTATACTGGGACAGAACCACAATAACAAATAAAAAAACATCACATAACAAACCTGACATCATACTCACCAATAAAAAGAAGAAATTAACACAACTAATCGAAATATCCATACCCAATACAACAAATATACAAAAGGAAACAGGAGAAAAATTGAAAAATACATCCAACTGGCTGAGGAAGTCAAGGACATGTGGCATCAGGATAAAGTTGACATTATACCAATTATACTATCAACTACAGGAGTCATACCACACAATATCCACCAGTACATCAACGCAATACAGCTACATCCAAACTTATATATACAACTACAGAAATCTGTAATTATTGATACATGTTCAATTAGCCGAACGTTCCTAAATGCAATGTAACATATACCGTACAGTTAAAAGGAAGTCACGCTTGATCAAGGTCCGCATCACTTTCCATTTTTGACCAGACATAAGGTCTGAGACGGGAAAGAGAAATAATAATAATCCTTCAAAATATACCAGAGAGAGGGGAATCACAATTGGAGTAAGTTAGTGGCTCTTGTAGCGTTGCAACGAATACCAGCGAGACCACTGTATGCTTGCAAGTATTCTACCAATAATCTGTATCAATAAATATGTAAATGTTCCTTTTCTTCAAAATCTTAAACTTCCGAAAGTTCTTCAGCAACTGCTTCAAAATTTTGACACAACACTGCATGTCAATAATTTTTCATATGTCTGACAGAAAAAATTATCTCTACAACAAGAGGAAACTGTGCGACGTGAATGAAAGGTCATGTCTATTCAAATATCGAACCAGTCGCATAGTAGCGTCACTATGAGGATGCAAATCAGGTTTGCTTGAAACACGTGCTGTAACGATCGTGAACGTTAGTTACCTCTGAGATTAGACGTAGTGACCTGATGTTAGTGAAGAATGCCTCTAAGGCGACAGAGACTCCATTATCAGTACCCCACTGAGTTTGAGTAAGGTCATTTCGAAGGGCTACGAGAAGCAGGATGTTCCTTCTGCGATACTGCAGGAAGACTTGACACGAATGTACCCAAAGTACATGACTGCTGGCAGCGGTGGTCACGAGAATTTATGGTCGCAGGAAGAGTGGGCTCCAGACAGCCACATGCCACTACCGAGAGGAATGATCTTAGCATTCGGCGTACTGCTCTGGCGCATCTACTGTATATGCAGCAGCAGTGGATTAATTCATAATAGTGAAATGCTATTAGTAAACAGAGTCGCATTTATGGCTTTCCGAGTTATGATTAGAATGCTACTACAGAATCATAATCAGATGAACAAGGCTCAAATACAGAGAGGGGGGATAGGAGACGAATGGACGGGTGGGAAGAAGCACAGGAGAAGATGGAGAGAAAGGGAGGAAGAGCAGATGGAGAGAGAAGAGGGAGAGGGAAGATGGAGAAGAGAGGGGGAAGAAGGTGAGAACAGAGAGAGGGGAAAGGAGGAGGAAATAGAGAAAGGGAGAAGGAAGAGGAGACAGACAGAGGCGGGGAGAGGAGGAGATTAGGACGTTGTCAAATGGTTCAAATGGCTCTGAGCACTATGGGACTTAACATCTGAGGTCATCAGTCCCCTAGAACTTAGAACTACTTAAACCTTACTAACCTAAGATATCACACACATTCACGCCCGAGGCAGGATTCGAACCTGCGACCGTAGCAGTCCCGCGGTTCCGGACTGTATTTCATAGAACCGCACGGCCACCACGGCCGGCTAGGACTTTGTCATATGTATTAGTAACTTGTGCTTTTTCTTTTCTGTCTTTTTATTTAACCAGTCTGAGCCATAGCAACTCGTGTCCGGGAACAGCTACTAACAATAATCATAACAATAATAATAATAATAATAATAATAATAAACATAAAATATTGGCGTTTATCGCCAATACAGAACATGAATGGATTAAGACAGAACCGGCGTGCAGCCGTCAACACTTAACGGACAACATTTATAAAACTTCAAGCCCACACAAGCAAAATGGCGAGCCCACCGTTACAGTCCGTTATTTAGCAGTGAAATGCTTCCACTATCGGCTTTCTTATGAAGCTCTTCCCAGCACCATATCACAGGACAGAGATCACAGGACAGATCGGGCGGATGACAACACGCACTACCCCTTCCGTCACGGCCATAGGCCCACAGCCAATGTCAACAAGTCGCGGACAGTGAAATTCTCCACACCGCGCGCGCCCTTCCTCGGCGGGCACCCCGCCTGGGAATCCGGGAGTTCGTTCCAACACAAACCACCAAAGAGCACAAGCTAAAAAGAATTGGTACTAGTGGACAAATAGCAAGAATTGTTGGTGCACCGGCGGCTGTGACCAGCGGTTCTAGGCGCTTCAGTCCGGAACCGCGCTGCTGCAACGGTCGCAGGTTCGAATCCTGCCTCGGGCATGGATGTATGTGATGTACTTAGCTTAGTTAGGTTTAAGTAGTTCTAAGTTCTACGGGACTGATGACCTCAGGTGTTAAAGTCCCATAGTGCTTTGAGCCATCTGAACCATTTTTTGAATTTCTGGTGCTCGGCAAAAACATACCCACTGGCGTCTATTGCTATAATGGACGCTAGGTACTTTTTATCTTTTGCTACTCTTTTGTCCACACATGCTGTCCTCAATGACCAAAACCTCCAAAACTTCCATTATTCCATTAATGATCACAAAATAGGTCATCAGACTGTAGATTTCGTTCCCTATATAATATCTTCACCTTTGACGAAAACAAAAGAAGCTTTGTATTATACTAAACTAATTAAGCCAAAGTGGCATCGTAAACCAGGCCACAATGCTGTTAACAGCAACACCATTTACATATGATTTTCCTGTCACTGTCGCCTGGTTTTCACTACATTATTATGCTTATTCGACGATATAAAGCAGCAGATTTTGTTTATATCACTTGTGCGGCACACCTAGATAGCCCGATAGGCATTTAGAGAATTAGGGCTATAAGACTAAACAGCCGTGACCACTTAAGTTTTAATTCCACTGAGGTTGCACAGCATTGTAGATCATCTTTGAAGGTGGTGTCTTCTTGTGTTCGGTACGTAGATGATGTCAGTCATCTCGCGTAGCCATGAAAAGGGGCTGATTTGGGCAATTGATCACTAGTAATAGTTAGGAAATTCATTTTGTGTCTCTTTATGTCCATTGGAGATTAATATATAAACATTTGTGACATATGAAGGGGTTTTACTCTACAATAAATGTACAAGCAGAAACAGCATTTATCATTTTATAGTTACTAGTTCCATGGACCTTGCCGTTGGTGGGGAGGCTTGCGTGCCTCAGCGATACAGATGGACGTACCGTAGGTGCAACCACAACGGAGGGGTATCTGTTGAAAGGGCAGACAAACGTGTGGTTCCTGAAGAGGGGCAGCAGCCTTTTCAGTAGTTGCAGGGGCAACAGTCTGGATGATTGACTGACCTGGCCTTGCAACATTAACCAAAACGGCCTTGCTGTGCTGGTACTGCGAACGGCTGAAAGCAAGGGGAAACTACGGCCGTAATTTTTCCCGAGGGCATGCAGCTTTACTGTATGGATAAATGATGATGGCGTCCTCTTGGATAAAATATTCCGGAGGTAAAATAGTCCCCCATTCGGATCTCCCGGTCGGGGACTACTGAAGAGGACATCGTTATCAGGAAAAAGAAAACTGGCGTTCTACGGATCGGAGAGTGGAATGTCAGATCCCTTAACTGGGCAGGTAGATTAGAAAATTTAAAAAGGGAAATGGATAGGTTAAAGTTAGATATAGTGGGAATTAGTGAATTTCGGTGGCAGGAGGAACAAGACTTTTGGTCGGGTGAATACAGGGTTATAAACACAAAATCAAATAGGGGTAATGCAGGAGTAGGTTTAATAATGAATAAAAATATAGGAGTGCGGGTAAGATACTACAAACAGCACAGTGAACGCATTATTGTGGCCAAGATAGACACGAAACCCATGCCTACTACAGTAGTACAAGTTTATATGCCAACTAGTTCTGCAGATGATGAAGAAATTGAAGAAATGTATGATGAGATACAAGAAATTATTCAAGTAGTGAAGGGAGACGAAAATTTAATAGTCATGGGTGACTGGAATTTGAGAGTAGGAAAAGGGAGAGAAGGAAACATAGTAGGTGAATAAGGATTGGGAGAAAGAAATGAAAGAGGAAGCCGCCTGGTAGAGTTTTGCACAGAGCATTGCTTAATCATAGCTAACACTTGGTTCAAGAATCATGAAAGAAGGTTGTATACATGGAAGAATCCTGGAGATACTGGAAGGTGTCAGATAGATTATATAATGGTAAGACAGAGATTTAGGAACCAGGTTTTAAATTGTCAGACATTTCCAGGGTCAGATGTGGACTCTGACCACAATCTATTGGTTATGAACTGCAGATTAAAACTGAAGAAACTACAAAAAGGTGGGAATTTAAGAAGGTGGGACCTGGATAAACTGAAAGAACCAGAGGTTGTACAGAGTTTCAGGGAGAGCATAAGGGAACAATTGACAGGAATGGGGGAAAGAAGTACAGTAGAAGAAGAATGGGTAGCTCTGAGGGATGAAGTAGTGAAGGCAGCACAGGATCAAGTAGGTAAAAAGACGAGGTCTAGTAGAACTCCTAGGGTAACAGAAGAAATACTGAATTTAATTGATGAAAGGAGAAAATATAAAAATTCAGTAAACGAAGCAGGCAAAAAGGAATACAGACGTCTCAAAAATGAGATCGACAGGAAGTGCAAAATGGCTAAGCAGGGATGGCTAGAGGACAAATGTAAGGATATAGAGGCTTATCTCACTAGGGGTAAAATAGACACTGCCTACAGGAAAATTAAAGAGACCTTTGGAGAAAAGAGAGACACTTGCATGAGTATCAAGAGCTCAGATGGAAACCCAGTTCTAAGCAAAGAAGGGAAAGCAGAATGGTGGAAGGAGTATATAGAGGGTCTATACAAGGGCGATGCACTTGAGGACAATATTATGGAAATGGAAGAGGATGTAGATGAAGAGGGAATGGGAGATATGATACTGCGTCAAGAGTTTAACAGAGCACTGTAAGACCTGAGTCGAAACAAGGCCCCGGGAGTAGACAACATTCCATTAGAACTACTGATGGCCTTGGGAGAGCCAGTCCTGACAAAACTCTACCATCTGGTGAGCGAGATGTATGTGACAGGAGAAATACCCTCAGACTCCAAGAAGAATATAATAATTCCAATCCTAAAGAAAGCAGGTGTTGACAGATGTGAAAATTACCGAACTATCAGTTTAATAAGTCACAGCTGCAAAATACTAACGCGAATTCTTTACAGACGAATGGAAAAACTGGTAGAAGCCGACCTCGGGGAAGTTCAGTTTGGATTCCGTAGAAATATTGGAACACGTGAGGCAATACTGACCTTACGACTTATCTTAGAAGAAAGATTAAGGAAAGGCAAACCTACGTTTCTAGCATTTGTAGACTTAGAGAAAGCTTTTGACAATGTTGACTGGAATACTCTCTTTCAAATTCTAAAGGTGGCAGGGGTAAAATACAGGGAGCGAAAGGCTATTTACAATTTGTACAGAAACCAGATGGCAGTTAGAAGAGTAGAGGGATATGAAAGGGAAGCAGTGGTTGGGAAAGGAGTGAGACAGGGTTGTAGCCTCTCTCCGATGTTATTCAATCTGTATATTGTGCAAGCAGTAAAGGAAACAAAAGAAAAATTCGGAGTATGTATTAAAATCCGCGGAGAAGAAATAAAAACTTTGAGGTTCTCCGATGACATTGTAATTCTATCAGAGACAGCAAAGGACTTGGAAGAGCAGTTGAACGGAATGGACAGTGTCTTGAAAGGAGGGTACAAGATGAACATCAACAAAAGCAAAACGAGGATAATGGAATGTCGTCGAATTAAGTCGGGTGATGCTGAGGGAATTAGATTAGGAAATGAGACACTTAAAGTAGTAAAGGAGTTTTGCTATTTGGGGAGCAAAATAACTGATGATGGTCGAAGTAGAGAAGATATAAAATGTAGACTGGCAATGGCAAGGAAAGCGTTTCTGAAGAAGAGAAATTTGTTAACATCGAGTATTGATTTAAGTGTCAGGAAGTCGATTCTGAAAGTATTTGTATGGAGTGTAGCCATGTATGGAAGTGAAACATGGACGATAAATACACTCCTGGAAATTGAAATAAGAACACCGTGAATTCATTGTCCCAGGAAGGGGAAACTTTATTGACACATTCCTGGGGTCAGATACATCACATGATCACACTGACAGAACCACAGGCACATAGACACAGGCAACAGAGCATGCACAATGTCGGCACTAGTACAGTGTATATCCACCTTTCGCAGCAATGCAGGCTGCTATTCTCCCATGGAGACGATCGTAGAGATGCTGGATGTAGTCCTGTGGAACGGCTTGCCATGCCATTTCCACCTGGCGCCTCAGTTGGACCAGCGTTCGTGCTGGACGTGCAGACCGCGTGAGACGACGCTTCATCCAGTCCCAAACATGCTCAATGGGGGACAGATCCGGAGATCTTGCTGGCCAGGGTAGTTGACTTACATCTTCTAGAGCACGTTGGGTGGCACGGGATATATGCGGACGTGCATTGTCCTGTTGGAACAGCAAGTTCCCTTGCCGGTCTAGGAATGGTAGAACGATGGGTTCGATGACGGTTTGGATGTACCGTGCACTATTCAGTGTCCCCTCGACGATCACCAGTGGTGTACGGCCAGTGTAGGAGATCGCTCCCCACAGCATGATGCCGGGTGTTGGCCCTGTGTGCCTCGGTCGTATGCAGTCCTGATTGTGGCGCTCACCTGCACGGCGCCAAACACGCATACGACCATCATTGGCACCAAGGCAGAAGCGACTCTCATCGCTGAAGACGACACGTCTCCATTCGTCCCTCCATTCACGCCTGTCGCGACACCACTGGAGGCGGGCTGCACGATGTTGGGGCGTGAGCGGAAGACGGCCTAACGGTGTGCGGGACCGTAGCCCAGCTTCATGGAGACGGTTGCGAATGGTCCTCGCCGATACCCCAGGAGCAACAGTGTCCCTAATTTGCTGGGAAGTGGCGGTGCGGTCCCCTACGGCACTGCGTAGGATCCTACGGACTTGGCGTGCATCCGTGCGTCGCTGCGGTCCGGTCCCAGGTCGACGGGCACGTGCACCTTCCGCCGACCACTGGCGACAACATCGATGTACTGTGGAGACCTCACGCACCACGTGTTGAGCAATTCGGCGGTACGTCCACCCGGCCTCCCGCATGCCCACTATACGCCCTCGCTCAAAGTCCGTCAACTGCACATACGGTTCACGTCCACGCTGTCGCGGCATGCTACCAGTGTTAAAGACTGCGATGGAGCTCCGTATGCCACGGCAAACTGGCTGACACTGACGGAGGCGGTGCACAAATGCTGCGCAGCTAGCGCCATTCGACGGCCAACACCGCGGTTCCTGGTGTGTCCGCTGTGCCGTGCGTGTGATCATTGCTTGTACAGCCCTCTCGCAGTGTCCGGAGCAAGTATGGTGGGTCTGACACACCGGTGTCAATGTGTTCTTTTTTCCATTTCCAGGAGTGTAGTTTGGACAAGAAGAGACTAAAAGCTTTCGAAATGCGGTGCTACAGAAGAATGCTGAAGATTAGATCACATAAGGAATTTCTCGGTCCAGCGACGCACATCGCACTGTTATCAACTTCTCCGACAAGGAAATTGATGAAGCCACCATCTCGGTTCTCAGTAAGGGACTGAACTTTTCTCCAGCTCCACAGAAGCTACCAGTGTCCGAGATTATCAGTGGAGTAGAACAAGCGGTTCGGCACCTTCCTGAACAGGCAGCAGATGAAGTAAGGCTTGCAACTAGTCGGATTTTAGCAACAGCCAAGCCTCCTAAGTCCAATGTAAGCAGAGTGGAGAAACTGGCATTGAAATCGTTGGGGAAGGATAAAGAGTTGGTTGTACTACCAGCCGAGAAAGGGAATGCCACAGTTATCCTCAATGCTTCCGATTATCATAAGAAAGTGGCCATATTATTGGAAGATGCCACGTACCGTATTCTTAAACGGGATCCCACAGCAGCACTTAGTAGAAAGACAAGGAAGTTACCGAAGAACTCTGGACTCCCAGAAGAACTAGTCAAGAATCTACGACCAAGAGCACCAAGGCCACCCAGGTTATATGGTCTACCCAAAGTCCATAAGGATGGGGTTCCGTTGAGACCTATTGTTAGTGCTATTGGGTCTGCTACATATCGGTTGGTAAAATACTTATCCAAATTATTAGCAGCTATAGTCTGCCCTCGTGGTCTCGCGGTAGCGTTCTCACTTCCCGAGCACGGGGTCCCGGGTTCGATTCCCGGCGGGGTCAGGGGTTTTTCCTGTCTCGAGATGACTGGGTGTTGTTGTGTCGTCTTCATCATCATCATTCATACCCATTACGGTCGGAGGAAGGCAACGGCAAACCACCTCCATTAGGACCTTGCCTAGTAAGGCGGTGCGGGTCTCCCGCATCGTTCCCCTACGCTCTGTAAAGAAGCATGGGACTTCATTTCCATTTTCATTTCCATTCCATAGTCGACAACTGTAGCCATCGTATTAATAACTCAAAAATGTTTGTTGACATTATAAAGCAGATGAGGATTGGTCCGAATGACATCATGATCAGCCTAGATGTGGTCTCTTTGTTTACAAAAGTTCCGGTGAAAGATACGTTAAAACGTTGGCTGCTCATTTCTCTCCTGAAATACTGAAATTATTTCGACACACTTTGAGGAGCACCTATTTTTTGTATGGTGGAAAATATTATGAAATGACTGACGGAACAGCCATGGGTTCGCCACTGTCACCAGCCAGCCATAGCTAACTTCTTCATGGAGGATTTCGAAGAACGAGCGTTGAACAGTGCTTCCTTACGTCCATCCTGCTTCTTCAGGTATGTTGACGATACATTTTTAATCTGGCCACATGGCAATGGGGCAGTGCAGCAGTTTGTTGATCATTTGAATGGTATAAATCAGAACATAAGATTTACAGTGGAGGTGGAGAAGGATGGAAAGTTACCCTGCTTATATGTGCTGGTGGAGCGGAAATCAGATGGACGTCTCGGACATTCTGTGTACAGAAAACCGACGCATACAGATTTATATCTAAACGCGTGTAGTTTTCACCACCCGGCTCAGAAGAGAGCTATGCTGAACACCTTGGTACACAGAGCAAGGACTATATCGGACCTGGATCATCTCGGCTCCGATATTACCATCTGACGACGGTATTCATAAAAAAATTATTATTCCGATCGTGATATCAGATCTACTCTGGCGAAGAAACCAAGGAAGGACGCTGTTCGGACAGATCAAGAGGACCAACACATCGCGCGGCTACCATTCTGCGGTGCAACGACCAGCAAGATCGGCAGAGTCCTGAGCCGGCAGGGAATCAGACCAGTCTTCCGGCCACCCAGGAAGATTACGGAAATGCTGCGACCCGTGAAAGATAGTCTCGGCCTGAGAGTACCGGGAATTTACAGCATTCCTTGCGAGTGTGGGAAAAATTATGTGGGCCAGTCTGTAAGAATTGTTGCCGATCGCTGTGTGGAACATCAGCGTCACCTGAAATATAGGTATCTAGAAAAATCAGCGGTGGCTGAGCACAGTTTGTTAAATAAACATAAGATTTTATTCGATGAAACTAGACTACTTGCTCACGCTTCAAACTACTGGGACTCTGTCATCAGGGAAGCAGTTGAAATTAGACTCTGTGAAAATAATTTCAATAGAGACTACGGTTATGCACTCAGCAATGCATGGAAGCGCGCAATTGATAAAGAAAGAGCTCTGAGGGAGACTTCTTACATTCCTCGCAGTTCTCCGCCTGTTGCGATGGATGGCGCTGCAAGCAACGCTTGATAAAGCGCGCAAAATCTATGGATATAGAGGCCGCGCCCTCCGTGACGTCATCCAGCCAATGAGATGCCGTCCACTGCTTATAAAAGCGGAAGCCTCACCGGTCCACGACAGTCAGTTTTACCCCTGACGAAGATGACGGAGGTAATCATCGAAAGCTTGGGATTTTATCCAAATTTGACGCGGCAAGTAAACCGAGAACCTTTTATGCAGTAAGCGATACTAATTCTGGGACGTTTCCTTGGATGCTGCTGCAGTTTACTAAAATCATATTAATCTTTTCTATCTCTGATCTGCGAGGGCAAAGTCTCTCTGACAGCACTGTCTTTGACCCCCAGGGAGGGGTTGTCTAACCTAAGACAGCCACACGTCCTCCGCTACCCTAGTGGCCACTTCCTGCGTATAGTGCACGCCTGAACTCTACAATTCTGCACCCAATAGCGGAGGTCGAGAAATTCGCATCGAATATCGTCGCAGAGTCGTCTGAGCCTCTGGTTTAGACCTTCCACTCTCCTCCAAACCAGAGGACCGCGATAAAGCCTGTGTACGATGCTACAAATAGACAGCTTAGCCTGCACCCCGCGTGCGTTGCTAGTTGCCTTCACCAAATCAGGCAGCCGCCGATAGGAGCCGAGGATGGCCTCAGAAACCAAGCGGCAGGCGTCATTCGTGCCGACAAGTGCCACTACATGCAGCTGCTTGCACCCAGTGCCCTCTATAGCCGCCTTAAGGACCTCCCGGCAAACATACCGAATGCACACTGGAATTCTTTCTCCCCTTGGGCGCTATCTCCCTCAGGGGCTCCATCACCCACCTAACATTGGAGCTCCCGATGGGTAACATACCCACCCTCTGTACTAGTCTGGACTGGACAGGAAAATCGACCGCTGGCCCAACAGGATAGCCATCCCGTGCTGGCTCAGACTTATCATCAGCACTGGGTAACACTTCGTACCTGTTGCTAAGACGTAGGGAGCCATCCGCAGGGCCTGCTCCCTCTTTCGCCTTCCGCCCAGTGACATGTAAACCCACAACTGTCTGCCACCCACTGTGGCATGAGGACGGACCGGTAAGATGATGCGTATCGGAAGCCGCAGCGACGTCCGGGTCACCAGGGGATTCCAGTGGCACCACAGGTGTCGCAGGTCTCGTCACTGACGCCCCTTTGAGAATTATCTAGAAGCTTGTCGCTGGTAGCCAACGCAGCAGCCAGCTGTTTGACAACAGCTAACTCTCCTTGTGTCCGCTCACAATAAGCATAGTTCCTAACCATATCGCTCTGTGCATAAAATACAAACAAGGTCTCAAATGGCGCTACTGAGTTTGAAGTGTATACAAAATATACCAACAAGAATAAAGTAACACAAAAAGTTGCAGTGCAGATTTCTCACTGTACTCTGAGACCTTAAGCTATTAAACAGAAGTAAATTTCTGTACTGAGGTTGATGTATTTACAGATACCTGTTATTAGAAATCCTGTTTATCAAAAAGTTACTGTAAGAGATAACTATTCAAACTAGAATGCATTGATCTAATCTGTATGCTGTCTACCAGCACAAAATTAAAACTTAGTGGCATGACTGAGTTTCTGGCCGTGGGAAAATGTACACTAGGAAGACGACCTACACAAAGATATTCACAAGATTTATGCAAAAAAACAAACGACGATTAATTTTCCAACCAATAGTCTATACAGTAAAATACACACGTACAATTCACTTCTTTGCAGAAACACGTGAAGAAAAACAAAGACTAAATTAATTTACTGATTATCAGACAAATGCTGCTGCTGCGCGTCCTCTCGCCTCAGCGGGTGCCGCTACACTTACCAAGGATTTTCTGAGATAGGTTGTGTTGGAGAAGTATTAATTTATGAAACCTGTAATTACAAGGAATTCAAAATACTACAAATTATACACTCTGCTACAAAGTTTAGTGCTAAGTGATATCTGTATTTCCTGGTATAGACATTTCTGAAAAGTCGAGCGTGTTACCACACTCTCTTGAAACACATTTTCCATGCACATATAAAAAAAATAATACATATTTATAAGAATTTCTCAGGTTATGGACGAATTTCCAACATTAAGCTGCATTTTCGGCATACAAGTTAATTGCCTTTTAAATCATGGCTGTCTTGTAAACGGAATGAGATACAGTTTGAAATTGCTGTTTCTAGTGCGTGCTTCTGTCTTTACGCGAGTACAGCTCGCATCCTCAATCCCAGTACATTGCACCCATATTATTTTAGCTTTTCGTCTCTCTACAACTAATTAGAGGTCGCTGGACGTCTCGTTACCAACTTTGGTTCCCAGATAATACTGTGCGCAATAGATCTCACATTACAGTGAGGACTGTTTAAGACTGTACTTCATTTCCGTCACAATCAATTTATAGCATCGTGTATCGACTGTACGTAACTTTTTATTCAACTGCGTAATCCCTGATATGACGCAAAACAAGTCTCTCGGAGCAGTGGCTGCCGAGAGCCGTTTTTGATGAATGTCGAAAGACTATGTGAATATATGTTTTCGGACAGATACTGTGTTCTTTCCGGACGCTACTTAACTTTCAGTACTGAGAGCAAAGAGTACTTGCATTGCCTGTAACAATAAATGTAACCATTTCAGACAAAATTACATAGACAATTTCCATGATCTTAAATTCCGCGAGTTACGTCTGTTTTTGTTTACGAGTACATGCACGCACTGGACACAGAGTTGTCTACTAGCAAAAGTGAGTAGATGATTCGCATTTCTTTTCGACATAATAATTTTACACACCAGTTTTAAATATTTTTGGATAGGGTAAGACTTCTATTGATCTGTTTTACTAATTTCCCCCTCATATTGGATCTTTTTTTTCAGCTTCGGGCACCGTAGGGCAATGCCCCTTCCTAGTTACGCCTTTGGTGCAGATCTGAAAAAGTGAAGCCACTTTCTCAGTTGTGTGGGTTTGAAACGGGCATCCACGAACGTACTCACTGCCCTGACAGTGTCTAAAGCACTGAAGCATCGAATTCACATTGTATTAGATGTGTAATTAAACCCTTTCATCATAGCTACAGTGTAGTAGTTTAGACGTGATTATTTGGTAAAGACAAGAAGGAATAGCGCAACTCTCCTTTAATAAGAGTCGATTACAAACTCAATTAAATATGCCTATTATGATAAACCACACACAAATACATTACTGATGAAGCTTACGTTATTGAACAAGGTAAAAACGTCGTGAAATAGATGTTAAAAGAGCCTGGGTATTGGCAGTATGTCTGCTCCAGCTGTACCTAACTTCTTTTTCATACCAATCCCAGATACGCTCAATCCCCCGATGCAGGGGCTCCCACCCACGAACTTCAGCTCTTATTAAGACTATGCACATTAGGAAAATGCTCCAAGAGGTTACTTGGAATTTAATCTGCCATTAATAGGGGCCTAACTTGTGGTTACATGATCATTCTGAAGTCAATATTTATAGCCGGCCGCTGTGGTCGAGCGGTTCTAGGCGCTTTAGTCCGCAACCACGCGGCTGCTATGGTCGCAGGTTCGAATCCTGCCTCGAGCATGGATGTGTGTTATGTCCTTAGGTTAGTTAGGTTTAAGTAGTTCTAAGTTCTAGGGGACTGATGACCTCAGCTGTTAAGTCCCATAGTGCTTAGAGCCATTTGAACCATTTTTCAATAATTGTAACAGCTGAGGTGAGTACTCTACGAGAGATGTGATCGAGTGAGTACCATTTTATTGATTAAGAAACAAATGGCTAACGCGCTTGAAAATGATTTGATCTTGGTACAATCCTGAGTGCAAGCCAAAATAAGAATACACGAATCCAAAGTAAAATCTGATGAAAATCTCCGGAATATGATATCTAATTGAAAATGAGGAGGCTGGACTATGGTAAAATTCAAAGAAATGGAGCAAACATAATAACTTCTCTCATCACGTGATAGCGAGAATTACATTTATTCTGACTAATGAGTGACTATTTGACTTGAAACAATTAAAGAAAATTCAGAAGTAAGTTTACCAATAGAGACTCGAGTTCAGTTCTCCACCACATACATATTATTGATATCTGGACTCAGCATTAACTATTTTGAAATTCACCTATGTCCACCAAATCTACTCTTTACGCTTCGCACAGCACAGGATTCTTACCACGGCTGAATCTGAGGTAGCGGCAGCAGACAATGTACTGCAACTGTGAGCCCCATCTGTGGCTGACCAATGAGCCAATCGCTCGCTAATGCTGTACGTTCCACATGCAATTGGTGTTGCTGTATGAAATCAGTAGTTCTTCGAAGCAAACGCGGATAACTATGAATCTAAACCTGGAAAGCTATGGCTCACTGGAAACTTCTATCATGCTAAGAAGTGCTCGAACATGAAGTGTTCATTCCAAGTATCACTTCCCGAGATCCGAGAACCAAGAGTTCACTACCCGAGACCCAAACTACACTCCTGGAAATTGAAATAAGAACACCGTGAATTCATTGTCCCAGGAAGGGGAAACTTTATTGACACATTCCTGGGGTCAGATACATCACATGATCACACTGACAGAACCACAGGC